>NW_015172595.1:357847-387399 GCF_001447785.1 Gekko japonicus | reverse complement strand
AGCAGCTACATGTGGAGGAGTGGGGAATCAAACCCGATTCTCCCAGATTAGAGTCCATGCTCCTAACCACTGACCATTTTGGGGTACTTACTAGCTAGTTACATTTTCTTGGGCAGTGGGAGATGGAAGGGTTTGGGGCAGTGGGGGAGAAAGTGACTCACTATCAGCTGATAGATGTGCCAGAGAGACTATGATCTGGTCAAACACAGGCAAGAGCCTATTTGCTGTGGGTGAAAAGTCAGAGCTGCTGGGCATGTCAAGGGGCTGCGGAGAGTCCGAGTGGCTGGAGATGAGATGTCCTCGGTGGGGCCCTTTATAGCCCCCTGGGCAGGCTTTCACTTCATTTCGCCTGCCAGGATGAGTGCACCACCGGTGCTTCCAGGCACTCTCCTCCTCTGGGTCCCCCGAGTGGGGCAGGGCTTCCTCACTGACTTTGTTCCCGGGCTTTTCAAAGGGCGAATTCCTGCAAGCTGCCTGGCACGATCCCAGCAGCGCCCCGAGCACGCGTCAGCCTGCCTGGCTGACTGGGCTTTGCTGCCCTGCTTTCTCGGCCAGGATGGGCCTCAGCTTGCCCTGGCAATGTGGTACCAACACCAGAGGTCATTTTGGGGGGGGACGTGGGGGAACGCAGTTCCCCCGGGTGAGGTACTGGGGGGCGGGGCACATGACGAAGCCCCGCCCCTGCTTCCGGCCGCCCCGCTTCCGGCCCTCATTCAGCCAGGAGGAGGCAGGAGAAGAGGGAGGGTAAGTTGCTTCCTCCCTGCCTCTCCCCACCCCTGCCTGCCTGAGGCCAGGGAGGGCCTTCGCGGGGCTTCCTTGCACTCCCGCCGGCCTTGCAGGTCCACCGCCGGGCAGTGGAGCTGCAAGGCCGGTGGGGGGGGCCGGGACCGTTGGGGGCGGGGTGTGTGGCCTTATGACACACTTCTGGTGATGTCAGGGGGTGTGGCATATGCTAATGAGTTATGCTAATGAGTTCCCCTAGCTCTTTTTCTACGAAATGACCCCTGGCCAACACTGACTTCTTTGCCCCAGTTCTGCAGGGCACAGCTCCACTCCATCTGCCCCTGGGGGGGTGCCTCCCTCCCTATGCTCTGGGGATGCTACATGTCCCTGCCCCAGAATCAGGAATGGTAGGGAAGAGCCTGTTGACAGAGGGGTGGTGGTGGGGAAGCCAAGGGAAGTGGCGCCAGGAAGGGAGCAGTGGGGACGGAGCACACAAGCCGCGGTGATGGGAGGGCAGCAGCATGACAGCAGGTGACCCAAGAAAGCAACAGCAGCGCAGGACCAGAGAAGCACATGGAGCCAGCAGGCCCCGACCCTCCCAGCACCACGCAGTCCCAGAAGACTACCAGAAAGATAACTGTATGCCAACTCCCCTCTTTCCAGAGCTTGCTCTGCTGCACCAGGCACCTCTTTCCCAGACCCTCCCCCCACCCCAGAGCTGGGAATGGCAGGGAAGAGCCTGTTGAAGGAGGGATGGTGGTGGTGGGGGCCGGGGAAAACGGATGGAGCACCCCAGCAGCAGCGATAGGAGGGCAGCTGCCGGGAGCATGCCTGAGCATGGGGGCCTAGTGGGGAGCAGGTGGCGGGAAGCGAGGAGGGGGGACCGGCCAGCCAGTAGACAGGGAAGATGCCAAGAACAGCAAGAACCAATCCCATGGCAAGTCCAGGGGTTGCTCAGGAAGAGACAGGGCCGGGGGGGGGATGCCTACCATCACTGCTGGAGTGCTGCTCCGGCTCGAAACAAGTCCTGCGTGCATGTATCGACCAAGTCACATACCACTTTGAGAGCAACACAGCTACCTTTGCATTAGAAATATAACTGCACTGAGCCTGTGATTAGAATGCACCTGTTTAACTCTCTAAAATTGGTGGATTAGGAGAATACAGTTCTCTGATTTATTTTGTCAGGTTTCGGCTATGTACACAATGTGCAGAGGAATTTGGGCCTAATGTTTGCCATCATTATAATTAATGCTTTCCTTCAGCATATAATGATGGTGACAGTCACAGAACCCTTGTGTTGGATCTGTATGTTTCTCACATACTTGGCTGCCAAGAGAGATCTGCCAGAGAGATAGTTGCTAATTAATTGTTTAGTTTGTTAGGACAATTTATTGGGCCTATTCCAGTGCCTCTTATTACTCCACAGACATTTGTTGAGTTACACTGAGGAGGAATTGAACCTAGAGGGGACTTCCCCTTAAACTGTCATTGTGTTATTCCAGTGTGGTCACTGTGTGAGGTTTTCTAAAAGGAGACTCAAAGCTAACAAGGGACCGTCAGGCTAGCTCTTGCTAAGAGCTCAGCATTCTCATATTTTGAGAGGAAAAATGGAATTATGTGACAGAAGAAAGAAAAGACCTAAAGATCTGGCTCAGTATATGTATGTTCTGGTTCACCATTGAATCTGTATAGTGATGATAATTACAGTGTTTAGAAGTACTATATGCATACTTTAAACAGGGTCAAACCAGATGAAGTGCTGTGAATGCATTTCTCAAGTAGTATTTACTAGAAAAATAGCACCAGCAGGAGGTCTCGTGAATCAGATCAGAGGCACAGAACAAGAGGGATGTAAGAGGGTTTCATAGGCACCATTTTCCAGATCTCCAATACCATCCCCCCGGCCGAATTTAACACACTGGAGAAAAATAACAGTAATTGGGGAGTGTCAGCCCACTTGACTAGACTGTGGAAACACTCTCCTTTTACCTCCACATTCTGAGCAAGAGAAATGGGAAAGCTTTACTATGTCATTATATAGCGAGCTCTGATAAGCTACATAGGAAAATGAATTGACATAATTTTCACTATGTGATCCCTGATTGCTTGGGATCCCAAAATAAAGAAGACCTTCCAAGTTTAAAAAGAAAGTTGCTAAAGCATTTAATATTTCATATACCTTTATGTGAGGGGGGAAGGAGAATTTGAACCTTTTGCCCTCTTTATTGCAGATTTTTCACTGAAAGTTTCAGTCCCATGCAAATTCTGTGCAGCTCTAGTAGAAACTACATGTGTATCTTTGAAGTCAGCAATTATGGGCCCTGGTGCCCCTAGCTGCACAGCGTACTGATGACTATGAGTATGAAATAAGAATGTGTTAGCTAATAGTATCTTATATCTGAATAGCAAAGTCTGCTAAATCTTTGGATACTTAAATCTGGTGACTGGAGCTGTGACGGGGAAAGACAGATCCTTCAAGTAACTTGAAAAGCCCCCCAGAAAAATCTGAATTTCTAAAAATGCATTGTGGTATTTAAAAAACCAAAAAAAAATGATAAAATGAGTGCCTTTAGCTTTAAGCACAATTGCACTCATATCACATGCTAACAAGGTCATGCTCAAGATCCTACAAGCTAGGCTTCAACAGTACGTGGATAGAGAACTGCCAGAAGTACAAGCTGGGTTTCGAAGAGGTAGAGGAACTAGAGATCAAATTGCCAACATTCGCTGGATTATGGAGAAAGCAAGAGAGTACCAGAAAAACATCTACTTCTGCTTCATTGACTATGCTAAAGCCTTTGACTGTGTGGATCACAACAAACTATGGCAGGTCCTTAAAGAGATGGGAGTACCAAAGCACCTCACATGTCTCTTGAGAAACCTGTATAAGGGTCAAGAAGCGACAGTTAGAACCGGATATGGAACAACTGATTGGTTTAGCATAGGAAAAGGAGTACGACAAGGATGTATATTGTCACCTTGCTTATTTAATATATATGCAGAGTACATCATGCAAAATGCTGGCCTGGATGAATCATAAGCGGGAATTAAGATTGCTGGGAAAAAGATCAACAACCTCAGATATGCAGACGATACCACTCTAATGGCAGAAAGTGAAGAGGACCTTAAGAGCCTCTTGCTCAGAGTAAAAGAGGAAAGCGCAAAAGTGGGTTTGAAGCTCAAGATAAAAAAAAACTAAGATCATGGCATCCGGCCCCATCACTCCTTGGCAAATAGAAGGAGTAGTCGTGGAAGTAGTGGCAGACTTCACGTTCCTGGGATCCCAGATCACCACAGACTGTGACAGCAGCCATGAAAGTAAAAGACACCTGCTCCTTGGGAGGAAAGTGATGGCGAACCTAAACAGCATGATAAAAAGTAGAGACATCACCATGCCAACAAAAGTCTGCATGGTCAAAGCAATGGTATTCTCAGTAGTCATGTATGGCTGCGAGAGTTGGACTATAAGGAAGGCCGAGCGCCGAAGAATAGATTCTTTTGAACTATAGTGCTGGAGAAGACTCTTGAGAGTCCCTTGGACTGCAAGAAGATCAAATCAGTGAATCCTAAAAGAAATCAACCCTGACTGTTCCCTGGAAGGCCAGATAATGAAACTGAAGCTCAAATACTTTGGCCACCAAATGAGAAGGGAGCACTCACTGGAGAAGACCCTGATGCTGGGAAAGATTGAAGGTCAAAGAAGACGGGGACAACAAAGGATGAGATGGTTAGGCAGTGTCATAGATGCAACGAACATGAAGTTGAGCAAACTTCAGAGGACGGCGGAAGACCGGAAGGCCTGGCGTGATCTGGTCCATGGGGTCGCAAAGAGTCGGACTCGACTGTGCAACTGAACAACAACAAAGCTTTAAGCAATAGATTTCCACAGTGGTTGTTGCTAGGCATCCACAGATTCCAGGCCTGGTTCTGTCAGTAAAAGGCAGAGAGAGGGGCAGGGCCCTTTTGCAGGCCTATTTTGGCCTTTGAGGGAGAACTCATTGGGGCCAGGCCTGACTAGGGTTGCCAGTTCCAGTTGTGAAGATCCTGGAGATTGTGGGGTGTAGTCTAAGGAGGGCAGGGTTTGGGGAGTGGAGAGGCCTCAAGTGATTATAATGCCATAGAGTCCACCCTCTAGAGCAGTTATTTTCTCCAGGGGTACAGATCTCTGTCATCTGGAGTTCAGTTGTAATTCTGGGAGATCTCCAGGTCCCAACTGAAGATTAGCAACCCAGGTCTAGAAGCAGCCTCTGGATGATTTGATACCACCGGACCTCCATGACTCAGCTAGGCCTGGCTGCTTGCTACTGTTCAACAACAGCTACCCTATGAAAGCCAATGTGGTGTAGCAGTTAGAACTTCAAAGTAGGGTATGGGAGATCCAGGTTCAGGGTTGCCAGTCCCCAGGTGGGGGTGAAGGATCCCCCGATTTCATGGGCTCCTGCCCACTGCCAGACTCCTTTGAGATTTAAAGGGCCCTCCAGCTGATCAGCGGGAGCAAAAGGCCCGCTGATCAGCTGGAGGGCCCTTTAAATCTTGCAGGAAGGAGGGAGAGGGGCAGCCACTGGCTGCATGCCTGAACTCCAAGTGGCGAATTTGCCGCTAGAGTTCAGGCGTATGGGGACCCCTCTTTCTTGCAATCAGTATTTAAAGGGTCCCTTTAAATGTTGTTTGCAAGTAGGGAGTGTGTGCCTGAACTCCAGTGGTGAATTCACTACTTGGAGTTGATGAGTATTACTAGGAGATATGACTACACTGTCTGCCAAATGGATTCATATTATATAGGTATTTCAACTCTTCCCACTTTGAGAAAGTTATACACGAAACAAGATAAAATATGCATGGTCTGTTGGTGTTGATGGCACTTGAATTACTTCTAGTAAACTGAATATTGGAAAAAGAATTTTCTAGTCTGTGAAGACTTTTTCTTGGCACAATACATCACGGGTGTTTGTTTCCTTTCAACCTCCAGGTGGTGGCTGGAGATCACCCAGAATTACAATTGTTCTTCAGGTGACAGTTCAGGAAATGGCTGCTTTGGAGGGTGGAGTCTGTGGCATTATAAACCTTTTGAGGTAGCTTCTCTCTCCAAACTGAGCCCTCCCAAGGCTTCATCCCCAAATCTCCAGGAATTTCCCAACCTGGAGCTGGCAATCCTAAGGAGGGAAGTGATCTCTATAGTTGGAAGTTCTGTTGTGATTCAAGGAGATCTCCAAGCCCCATCTGGAAGCTAGCAACCCTAGAAAGAGAGAAGGAAGCAGGAAAAGGGAAGAGGCTATGGAGGCTTTCAGAAGTAAAGCGAAAGAGGAAATAGTGGGAGAGGGGGAAATGAGATGTCTCCCGCACATCATTGGTGACATCACATTAGGTCTGCCAGCCTCCAGGTAGGGCCTTGAGATCTCCTGGAATTACCACTGATCTCCAGGTGCTAGATACCAGACCCCTGGAGGACAGCTTTGGAGGGTGGACTCTATGACATTATACTCTGCTAAGATCCCTCCCCAATCATATCCCAACTCTGCTGTCCCCGGACATGACCCTCAACTCTCCAGGAATTCTCCACCCAGAGTTGGTATCCGTACTTCAAATACACCATTTTGTAATCCTTACAACAATTGTGTAAAATAGTGTTATATTGCCAATTAGGATAGGGCGAAGGGAAGGATTGCCTAAAGCCTCCTGTGGTTGTAGCAAAACCAAGATTTGAACCAGAAACATCACAGATCCCAACAGCTAAGCCTTCATATTTAATATTAAACCGTTTATAAGACAGAGTACCAGAGTACCAAAATACCTTATTATGTTAAGCCATGCAGTGTGTAGAATTCTGGATAAGTTACAAATAGGCCTAAATTCAATTCTTGTGAACCTCTTCCCAGAGGTTAGATTCCCTGTGCCCTACTAGCTTCTATATTTTATTTATTTTATTTATTATTTATTTCATTTCATTTATACCCCGCCCTCCCCACACGCAGGCTCGGGGCGGCTTACAAGGCACAAAGTGCAACAGAGATAAAACAGATTAAAACAGTTGAAGCTAAAATTCACAACTAACAGGATACATGAAAGACTATAATTACACACTCCCCATTGCTGGCGGAAGAGCTCCGTCTTGCAGGCCCTGCGGAACTGTAAAAGGTCCTGCAAGGCCCTGATCTCTTCCGGGAGCTCATTCCACCAGGTAGGAGCCGCCACCGAAAAGGACCTGGCCCTCGTGGTAGCTAGCCTGGCCTCTTTAGGGCCCGGGGTCACTAGGCGGTGTTGTGACCCTGACCGAAGTGCTCTTTGGGGCCTATATGGGGAAAGGTCGTCCCTCAGGTATGCCAGACCCTGGCCATGTAGGGCTTTAAAGGTAAGCACCAGCACTTTGAAGCGAATTCGGTACGCTATAGGCAGCCAGTGCAGTGCCTTCAGCACAGGTTGGATGTGTTCCCATTTAGGGGCACCCACCAACAACCTGGCTGCCGCATTGTGCACCAGCTGCAGCCTCCAAATTAGTGACAAAGGCAGCCCCATGTAGAGAGCATTACAGTAGTTTAGCCTCGAGGTGACCGTCGCATGGATCGCTGTGGCCAGATTCTTGCGGCTAAGGAAGGGGACCAACTGCCGTACCAGCTGAAGATGATAAAGGACTGCTCTGGCAGTGGCCGCCACCTGGGCCTCCATCGTTAAGGTGGGGTCCAGGAGCACCCCCAAACTCCTAACCTCTGAAACTGGCACAAGAGGAGCCCCATCGAAGGCCGGGAGTGGGAGCCCCAATCCCATACCACCCCGACCCAGACACAGGACCTTCATCTTCGCCAGGTTCAGCTTCAACCGGCTCAGCCTGAGCCACCCAGCCATGGCCTGTAGGGCCCGGTGAAGATCTTCTGGGTCGGAGTCTGATTGGCCGCCCAACATCAGATAGAGCTGGGTGTCATCTGCATATTGATGACACCCAAGCCCATATCTCCGGACAATCTGGGTGAGGGGGCGCATATATATGTTAAATAGCATCGGGGAGAGTACTGCCCCTTGAGGCACTCCACATTCAAGCAGGTGCCTCCGGGACTGCTGCTCCCCCAGCATAACCCTCTGTCCCCGACCTTGGAGAAAAGAGGCAAGCCACTGAAGAGCGAGCCCCTGAATCCCCACGTCAGCAAGGCAGTGGGCCAGCAGCTGGTAGTCGACCGTATCAAATGCGGCCGACAGATCTAGTAACAGCAGCGCCGCCACACCGCCTTGATCCAGATGTCTACGGAGGTCATCAGTCAGAGCAACCAACACTGTCTTTGTCCCATGAAGCTTTTATATATTGGTGTGGCTGCCATTTTTTATGTTAATATATAACCTATTACAAAGTTTGCAAATAATCTATTGCACAATAGTGCAAAACAACTAGGTAGTTTGTTTAAGAGTTAATGACAGTTTTATACTGCTAACATTGTACTTCAAAAATGGGAACAGTGGCCATTTTGAGACAGAGCAAATGGACTATGGATAGGGATGGGAAACAGGAGCTGCAAGGAGTTACTATATACAGGGGTTAATACCAAGTATGGCACATGAATCCGGTATGGTTGCCCACCTCCATGCTGAGGCTGGAGTTCTCTCAGAATTTCATTCATCTCCAGGCTACAGAGATCAGTTCCTCTGTAGAAAATGGCTGCTTTGGAGGGTGGACTCTGTGTATAAGTGTATTCCCAACTACTAACTTCCTGGAAACTTGGAAGGCATGGGCAAAAAAACAGTTGGTTCTGCATTTTTGTCTAGTGCAGAGTTGTATCTCTAAGGCTAAAAACAAATTGCTAACTACACTGATGCTATATTTGCAGAGCTATTCTCTCTTCTTTCCTGATCGTAGATATAACTGCTGGTATATTGGTGGTAGTAACAAAGATGCTTTTACATGACCAAGAAATGCTAGTGTGGTTCTGTTAGCCAAATTACCTCTGATTATTAATTATTTGATAGTAGACAAGGCAATAGGCAAATAAGGGAGCAAGCACCAATGTATACAGGGGTCCCACTTCTTCCCGGATCACCAGAAATAGACTCAGAGGCAAGCTTCAGTGTAAAACTGTTCTTGTTTACTTAAGATATTTCACACACATACAATAATTCAATCACACTCACAATTATACAGTTCTAGGAAACTTAGATGGAAAATGATAGCACATTCACATTAGCAGGGTAATCGTTGAGGGGCAATACTTTACCTGTCCAGGGCGAGATGAAGTGATCCTTAGGAAAAATAAAGGAGACTATGGGGTTATGAGGTCATGTCCTGAGCTGGCAGTGAAACGTGGAGACTCTGGCTGTGCAACCGAGAGTCGTGGAGTTAGGGTGGGTATAGCAGAGAGAGAGAGCAAGAGAGCGAGCATGGTGGGTTGCCCTTTTTTATGAGGTGGCATGGGGGGGTGAGCTAGGCTGGCCACATCCCCTGGTATACCTCCTATCAGTCCATCCCCAAAAATACACTGATTGGACCTGGGGTCAAGGGGGAAGGGTCTAAGGGGTGTGGTCAGTATTCAGATCTAGTAAACCTGGGCACGATGGTAGCACCTGGAGGGATGATGACTCATGCGGCCATAGTCATTGCCATGGATATTCCTTGATTGTCTTATGGCAGCTGTTTCAGCTAGGTGAGGCTGGGTGGGGGGAAGGGGATGTTGCCTGTGTGCAGAGAAGGAAACTCAGCATGGAGTTTGAATCCTTTGTTCTTGGGTCTTCTGCCTTGGTATGGCGTCTGCCTGACTTTCAGTGCTTCATGTGGCTAGGGAGGTGGTCCATCTTACAGCAGGTAGGTAACCCCTGAAACCATATGTACATCATCTCACAGGAAGGCTTCCTTCTTCTGTGTGTGTGTAACTGGCATCATCTTTGGGTCACCACACAGTTCAGTCCCTTTTTGCACACTACTGGCACAGTCCAAGTTTTAATAGCGCTAATAAGCACCTTGCAGGGCAACAGTTCCCTTATTTGGTCATGAATATATGGGGTCCAACAGAGCACAGAATGTTAGTATCTCTATTGAATCTGCAAATGGCTATCATTCTGTTGTTGTACACAGTGCTCCATTTACAAAATTAAAAATGCAGGGACTCAGACTTCCTTGGAAACCATATTCTCTAATCTAAGAACTCTGTTTTATAAAACCTACATGTGATACAAGCTTGTGGAAACATAGCAGAGATAGGGAGAAAGAAACTCACAGTGCTCAGTCAGAGGTAGTCTCACCCAGGGGTCATGTAGTAGAAAAAGAGGTGTAGGAGCTTATTAGCATAACTTATTTGCATATGCCACACCCTCTGACATAACCGGAAGTGTGTCAGAGGGCAACACCCACCACTCAGGCTTCACTGGACTGTTTTGGATTGCTAGCTATTGGGGGGGGGGGAAGGTGCAGATCTGTCCTCACAGAGGAGGGAGAGCTTGTACCTGAATAAAACTTGGTCTCAAAGGTGCCACTGGACTGTTTTGGATTGCTAGCTATGGGGGTGGGAGTGCAGATCTGCCCTCACAGAGGAGGAAGAGCTTGTACCTGAAGGCGGCCGGGGGGATGCTCTGCAACTTACCTGGCTGCTTCTTGCTCCTCGTGGCCTGACTGTGTGCTCCTGTGTGCTCCCACAGGAAATGACCCCTGGTCTCACCTCCACTTTGCTGACAAAATAGTGGATTAGGTTATCTGAGTGAGTTATTTGAATGCTGGAATGTGTTTCAACTGTGGTAGCCTAAAAATGAACCTTTTTGGTGAGTGTAATAAACACACTTGTTGAAAAACCTCCCCTGGACAACAGTATTATGATGTTCTTCTTCAGTAATTTCCTCCTTTTTGACATTACCCTGCCTTCATTTACTCACCACCTTAGAGTGCCTATAAATCCACCATGAGCCTTGCATAGAACTAGCTAGTATATTTGTTTGGTACTTTAAAAATAACTTGTAAGCATTCATGGGAAATCTAATGTGTGTCCACTGTATCCATCAAGAAACAGCACAGGCACAGTGTAAGTAAATATCTGTGGGTCTCCTGCCTGAAACAAGTTCAGCAGTAACCCAGAAGACCAACAAATGCAATGCATGTTCTGAAGAGTGCCAATTATCTAGAGAGTTCTAAAAGACTCCAAGATAAAATGCTGGGGATTTACTAAATAAATAGATATAGATCGCCGTGGTATTTTCTTTTTCTGTCTCAAATGTTGTACATTTAATACTTAAAATGGATTTTCATGATTGCTGGCTAAGCTCTTTCTGTCCTAATCCATTCACAGTGCACCAACCCAGTCTGTGACGAGAGCCAAGAGATTGGGGGGGGGGGAGTATCTAAACAATGTTTTGGCAGTGGTACTGGTTAACTTAACTGCAGTTAAGTTAGGACTCAAGGCCTGTTGTGCTGACAACTTCCAGGCAGGACCTAGAGTTCCCCTGAATCACAAGTGATCTCCAGCCTACAGAGATCCGTTCCCCTGGAGGAAGTGGCAGCTCCTGAAGGTGGACTCCGTGTAATTGCATCCCTGCTGCTCTCCTCCCCCTCCCCAGACTCCCCCTTCCCCAAGGATTGGCTCCAAATCTCCAGGGATATACTACACACATGGAATATTTTATGCAACGTTTTAAACAAAGGAGACCCAGTATAAAAGCTGAAATGAAATAGTTTTATAAAAGTTTTATAAAAAATTATAAAATCTAATTGAAATAGTTGTAAAGAGAACCATGCACAAATAATTTATATGAATCCACTTACACACATTAGCCAGCTCTCTAACTTAATAACAAAGACAACCTATAATATCCTACTGCAATGCATCTACAAATGGCCCCCACCAACCCAAAATTGATACATCCCCATTTGTGGTTCATGACAATCACAGAAAGCAGTGGCTGCCTGTGTGCTCATCTCGGGGCACTGTTCTCATAAATGGCATTTTTGTGCTAGCAATGCTTGGTCATGAACCTAGTGATGACCCCTGCTTCCAGGGTACTCATGATGCAGGAGACAGTATAATGTATACTGTCCCATTATATTTAACAGAGACTTCCAGGGTTAGGATTCAATGGAGAGGGAGAAAGACTGCATGCTGTTTCTTTATGCCAAAATGAAGAATGCAGTGGTGAAACCTAAAGTTTATTCTGCAGTGTACAGCAGTTGAACTTTAAGGTCTTCTCACTGAAAGCAGCTCTTTACACATTCTCTACTCCCAACATCTATGTTCCTGCCAAATGAATACATTTGAAACAGTGGAACATATGTTATTATACTGCAGATTTTATAAGGACATTGGTTCCACATATCTCACCTCTGTGCTAAATACCCAGGAAGATCTGATAAATTTTATACATATATCCTTCTTGGTGAATCATCTAATGTGACCATCTCCAAAGGGGCTATTGGCCATAAGAAAGCAGACAGCTCAAACTTTTTAATAACTTTTTATCTATGATCAGTTATATCTATAAGGCTATGAATTTTAATCCTTGTATTTTAATTTTATATTGGTATGTAATCTGCACTGGTAAACCGCTTGGCTGATCTTCGATTGTAATAAATGTTGAGAGAGTAAGCAGATCAGCAAAAAGATGCTACAGTGTTTAATTGGACTCAGTGCTGGGACATCTTATATTAGGCATTCTCCTGGCATCATAGGTATATGATTTGGGATGGCCCAAAGCTTATTGTTGATTGTGGCACTGCTGAAATTCCAGTTACTTAATTGGGTACATCTGCATCTTTAAATGAATAAAGGCCTAATTATTGCTAACTAACCACTAAGAATCAAATTCAACCTTGTTGTTCAGCAGACTAGGATCCGCTGGAAATTTTCACAGAAGGAAGAGATTTTCATGAGTGGAGCATGACTTTTTTGTTTCCCCATCTCGCTGTAGCCCCAAATCCCTCCCAGCCGTTCTGCTTCTAGGGGATGAGGGATCTCCAGGAACAACTTGAGAGGGGAGTTGGAGATCTGCCAGGGGCAGGAACACTTGGCAAAACCCCTCCCCCTCTTCCATCTACAGAAATCATCTGCTGGATCCAACCCGTAAGGTGGATTCCTTCTTCCCATTTTTCCATTACCAGTCTCAGATTCTCATCCAAGTCCTCAGTTTCCCTCTTTTCTTCCATTTTTTTCTTATCCTTCAAACTGTTTAGATATTATGCACCTTACAGGCTTAGGATCTGCCAGGAATGGTGGTGTGTATGTGTTAGGGTTGCCAATCTCCAAGTGGGAGGAGAGATTTCTCCTGGAATTATGGCTGGTCTTCAGATGCCAAAGATCAGGTCTCCGTGACGAAATGGCAGCAGGAAATGGAGGGTGGTCTCTAGGATACCACAGTCCTGATGAGCTTTCTCCCCTCCACAAATCCTCCCTTCCGTGTACCACCCACAAATCTCCAGAAATTTTCCAAGACAGAGTTGGCAACCCTTGTGTGTGTGCGTGCGTGTGTTAGAAAATTCTGCCCCGATGCAAGATTGTTAATATATTCCATAGCTCTTGGAAGGTGATATGTCTTTGGGGCTTATTTGTTTGTTTGCATTCAAATTGCACCTCCCACTTTTCTCTCAATCAACAGGACAGAAAGTGGCTTACATTTAATTTAAAAAATGCAGTAGGACATGGGCAGAAATATAAATCAGAATCATTCTTTTAAAAAATGAACTTGCCAATACATCTACAGATGGCCCCTTGTGCCATACAGCTGATAGGCACAAAATCATCAAGTTTCCTGTTAGATGGAATGATATTCAGTCTGTGCCAAAACCCTGGTAAATATGCATTGTTGTGACAGGCTGTGCATGCATGGGTGCATGTTGAGACAGAGCTTATGTGCACTTGTTTATGTGCTGTGACAAGGCAAGCCTAACCTTCGCTAAATACCACTCCAGATGTGTGCCAGCATCTTCATAACAGCTGGCACAGCTAAAAAACTTCCCTCCCTTATTAACACTCGACTTATCGGGAATGTGCTCACTGAGCAGAAACCACTCCATAAATCCTTGTGCAATTTGCATCCTTCTTCACCGTTGCTCATTACCAGTGACCTCACTCCTTCTGCCGGAGCTGATCAGCCTCCCACTATCCTCTGTCTGCAATGTCTCCCCATTATCACAGCCTGTTAGCAACGGCACTGGTGGCAGCTGCCCTAGCAGCTCCTCTGCTAACTTGCCTGTGCTGAGCCAGGAAATATTCCAGCATCTTTTCTCATCTCTTCTGTAGAGCCAGGATAGGGTGAATTACAATAAAAGAGACTCAGACAGTCTCTCTTTGCTCTTGCCAAGACCGGAAAGATGCATGCTTCAACGCAGAGCTAAGGAGAGCCAGTATGGTATAGTGTAGGAACTTGGGAGATCGAGGCTTAAGTCTCCACTCTGCCACAGTGCTCACTGGGTGATCTTGGGCAGGTCGTTCCCTCCCTGACTACCCTATCTCACAGCATGGTTGTGATAACAAGGGGAAAGGAGATCTATGTATACCACAATAAGCTCCTTAGAGTCAGGGCAAGATAAAAATGTGATTGATGATGATGATGGGTAAATGGACAGCACACACACAGATCGGTGGGTGGACAGAACTGTCATGCTTAGAGACTATGTTTTTCATAAGTATATTAGTTGACTGACTGGATGTCCCAAATTATAAGCAATGGACTTATTAGGTAAGGTTACCCAAGAGGGCTTACAAAATAAAATAAAACAAAAACACCTTCTGTGCATCAAAGGAATTCGGTACATGTCTCTCTTCTCATTCATTTTATCCCCACAACAGATTTGAGTGAGGATTGAATGTGTGAATCCCCAGTCCTCCTAACCTGGCATTTTATCCAATGTGGTATGCTGGCCTTCTATTCTACCCTCTTTCTTCTAGATCTTCAGGAGAGCCAGTTTGGCGTAGTGGTTAAGAGTGGGGGACTCTAATCTGAAGAACCGGTTTTGATTCCCCACTCCTCCACACGCAACCAGCTGGGTGACCTTGGGTCAGTCACAGTTCTCTCAGAGCTGTTCTCTCAAGAGCAGTTAGCTTGGAGCTCTCTCAGCCCCACCTACCTCACAGAGTATCTGTTGTGGGGAGAGGAAGGGAAAGGAGAATGTAAGCCACTCTGAGACTCCGAGTGAAGGGTGGGGTATAAATCCAACTCTTCATCTTCTTAAATGTCTGATATATACAACAGCTTGTTTCTAATGCATGTGTATGTCAGTGCTCATGCATGAGTATTATGGAAACAGGTAGTGTATAGATTGCCTTTTTGCTTGACAGCTGGAGAAGTTTATTTTCATAATGTGTTGTTGAAAAACTGTAGGATCCCATTCCAGCACCAGGGCCTAAGTCGGCTGAAGTGCCTTCCCTTGGCCTCAGACAGTTGGGTACCATCCTGTTCCACCTCCTTTTCCCTAGCTCCACTCCTTTTTGAGCTGGGAGCCAAAGCTGGTGTGCCCTTTCCAGCCTCCTCTCTCAAGCCTTTTGAAGGCCCTAGCCATGCCTGGGGCACGCCCAGTGGCCTCCCTCTACCCAAAAGCCTTATGGAGATGTGGCCAATCCTGTGAGGGACTAATAGTCCTTTCTGAGTGATGTCAGCCCTGCTACACCCATTCGTTGCCCCCAGGGTGGTGCATCCAAATAGCTGGTTGTCAAACAGCTGGCTGGCAAAGGGCCAGCTGTCAGTAGCTGCCTGACTCTTAAAGGGCCAGCTGCAGTTGATCTGCTGGCTGGTGTGAAGACCTTTATAAGGTACATCTGCGACCCCACTGAGACAGGTAGATGCCAGGCTTGACGATGTGAGAGAACTGAGAAGGAGAGGGGCTGGTGTTGTCTTCACCACCCATAACAGGAAGAAAACACCCTGTTTTTGATGACGAGAGCTTTGACTCTCACATGCTTATACCTTCAAATGCTTATTGTTGCTCTCTGAGGTGCTACTAGGCTTGAATCTAACTCTTCTACCATAGACCAACATGGCTATCCTCTGAAACTATGTTTTTCCAGTGAATCTTTAACCAACAGAACAAACCATATGTTTACTTCCAAATTACTGAAAGGCAAATTAAGTGCAGAGCAATTGCTCATGCTTAAGGTAAGCATAAAAGAAAACTGTGCAAGGCTTATTTCAGCCACAAGGCATGAAGAAAGAGTTTAAGATTCTTGAAAAAGATAGTATTAGGGAGTATCAATCTCAAGCCTATCAGTTCACGAGACGGGTCTTCTAGTGGTATTTTGATCAAGAGCTTCAAGTTGCGCCAGGCTCTTCAACTGACAGTCTTGGTACCTAGGGTGTCAGGAAGCACAATAATGAGGAAACATTAGAAATAGTTGGAAACGGTCAGAATGGTCGATTGCCAGCTGGAGCCTAAACTACATGTGACATGTAATCATGTGCATTTTTTCCTCCAATGTCTCTTCCACCTCTTCTTCTTCCTTCATGGTTTTATCTAAAAGAGCCATCAGAGGCTGCAGTCTAGAGTGGAAGGTGAAGGCTGGGGGACGGAAGCATTTAAATCTTAATTACTCTTCCATTCAACTCCCCCTCCCCCCAGCTGCTTTCACCCTGCAGACCGGGATGTGACATGTCTGTGCCCCCCCCTAAAGAAAAAAAAGCAAGTAATGTGTAGGATGGGCCTGATGGTTCTTGAATATTATGACAGTTCTTCCTCCTCTCAAAAATTTGTCTTCTGTAATGCACTGAGCTCTCTTTAATTGCATTCCACCTATCTATCTTTCGAGGTACAATCCAGCTGTGATTTTTCCATTTCTCCAATATCCTTCCTTTAATAAAGTGACCAGCAAGGGGTATGAATCTTTTCCTTATTGTTAATGATTACTATTTCAGCTGCAGAGCCAAGTGCTTGAGCTGTCTCAGTCTAGTCTCTGAGAACATGCCCTGATAGTGTTTTATCTTCTCAAATGCTCTTCATTATTAGTGCTTCACTCATTCCAACACCAGCTAAATGAACTGCTTCTCAGCTACCTATTTATACCTCTTTGTTCTTTGATGTTGTACCCTTTCATTTTCGCTCTTTCTCTCATGGCTCCTCACCTTCTCGGGAATACCCTCAGAAGTTTGCATCCTGCCGTACCTTTCACAAGAATATTGGTTAGATTCCCTGGGGACTGGTCATTATTAAAATCTTTCCCTGGCGGGATAATCTTGCTCTTAACTAAGATTGCCACTATCAACTATTGAGAAATTTTCCAAAATTCTTCTGGGATAGGATTGTGAATCAGCAAGAGTCCAGTGTAAATTTTGCCCGAGTCATGAACTGAGTTACTAGCTAGATGACACAGAGGATGGTGGTACCACTGATATAACAACCCTACTGTGTTCAGTTCCAGGCACCACATTTAAACAGCATCAACAAACTACAGCACATCCACGGAGCAGGTCCAGGCAGCTGAGGGGTCTGGAAAACAAGTGCTATGGAGAAAAGATGAAAAAGCTGGCTATGTTTAGCCTGAATAAGAGTAGTCAAAGGGGAGATATGAACACTGTCTTCAAATATCTGAAGGGCTGTTCCTGTGGAAGATAAAACAGACTTGTGCTCTCTTGCTCCAAAGGGCAGGACTACAACTAATTATTAGATTTCAACTAAATCCTAGGAGAAACTTCATATCAGTAGAAGCTGTTCAAAAGTGGAATTGACTACCTCAGGAGGTGGTAGACTCTCCTTCACTGGAGGTCTTTAAACAGAGGCTGCAAATCTGTCGGGTTCCTGCATTTACAGGAAGTTGATCTAGCCCAGGGGTAGCCAAACTGTAGCTTGGGAGCCACATGCAACTCTTTCACGCAGTCTAATTTAATGTTAATAAAAAGCAAATTTGCATATTTTTCAATTAAAACATGTGTGTAATATTTGTTCATGTCTTGCAGCTCTGAAACATCTGACGTTTATTCTGTGTGGCTGTTATGTTAAGCAAGGTTGGCCACCCTTGAAGTTCTCCAAAATTCCTTCAAACTATAATACTCTGACTATGAGAAAGCAGCCACTGTGGAGACGCCTCAATATTTTCAGAACTCTAATAATACCAAAAGGCTCAGAGAACTTAGCTGAATGCCCCTGGGGTAAACCTTCTATATTATTACTGCCAAGTACTTTACATGCTGCATAGTCACTGATCCAGGGTTGTCCTTGTATTCATACTATGTTCTTCAGTAATATCAACTACAAATCTATCTGCAGCTGTTGGCTCTGAGAAGTTTGGATGCCAAGATGTAGCATAAATCTGTAAGAAATGCAAATACATGGAATCTGCAAATTTTGCAGCCTTCTTCTACAACACAGAAATCCAAACTTATTCTCAAGTAACTGTTAAGCAGATAGTTCATCCTCCGATATATAATTCTATTTTGGTCATGGGCACCCCTGAACATTCCAACATGCTCCAAGATCAGTTCGCTCTCTGATCTGTCATTCAGAGGGTCTCCCTATCCACTGGCTGCTTTGCCTGAGTCCTGCCTCCAACATTCTAAACAGTTTGCTGTTCCTCCCCCACCCCCCACAGCCAGTCAGAACACAGAGGTCATTTGCATATGTGGCCTGATTTGTCTTTGCCTCGGAACACAGAGGTCGTTTGCATATGCGGCCTCACTGGCCTTTCCCTCTAACATTCTAAACAGTTTGCTCTTGATGTTCTGAGGTAAAATAAATTTCCCCTTAGTGTCTGTTGGGGGAAACCATGGTTGCAAATCTCCACGTGAGGGCTGAAGATCGCTCAGAATTACAACTGCTTTCCAGATGGCAGAGATCAGTTCCCCTAGAGAAAATGGTGGGCTCTGTGTCCTTATATCCTGTTGAGATGGCCCTTGTATGACAGCCAATGTGACATAGCAGTCAGGGCTTCAGCTATTAAAACTGATGTCCAGATGACCCAGATCAGTTCTCTTGGAGACAATGGCTGTTTTGGGCAGTAGATTCTATGGCATTATACCCTGCTGAGGTCCCTCCCCACCCAAAACCCTGCCCTCACCAGGCTCTACCCCTCAAATCTACAGGCATTTCCCAACCCAGAGTTGGCAACTGTGTAATTGGCTATGGAACCGCTTTCCAGACCCTTGGAACCCAGGAAACGTGGCACAGGAGGGGGTGCTTCTCTACCTTAGCTGTGACTGCATAGCCCCAAATTAACATAAGCCAACCTCCAGGCGGCACCTGGAGATCTCCAGCTATTAAAACTGATGTCCAGATGATCGAGATCAGTTCTCCTGGATACAATGGCTGCTTTGAGCAGTGGATTCTATAGCATCATACCCTGCTGAGGTCCCTCCCCACCCCAAACCCTGCCCTCTCTACCCCTCAAATCTACAGGTATGTTCCAACCCAGAGTTGGCAACCATGTAATCAGCTATGGAACTACTTTCCAGACCCTTGGAACCCAGAAAACATGGCACAGGAGGAGGTGCTTTTCTACCTTAGCTGCCACTGCATAACACCCCCCTCCCCCTCAAAAAATAAGTCAGAGGTGGAGAGAACCATATCTGTTACCATGAGGCTGTCCTCCCATTCTACCCACTTGGGGTAGCAAAATGACTTGAGACAGCCCTGCCTTATAGCTAAGCAGAAGGAAAGAAACATGGCTTGCCTCCCTCCATTTTCTGCTTCCCTTTGCCGCCCCACCAGCCACAGTCGGGACACTCATCTGGAGCTTCCTTCTAGATCTTCTTGTATTTCTTCCCACAACGGGCATTACTCCTAGTATGTGTGTGTGTGTGTGTGTATAAGATCATATTGCAATTTTTTGCATTGCTGTTCAGAATCACTAATAGTTAAAGCATCACACAATGAAACAATTACACAGAAAATCCAATTGTCCTTGGAAGAATTATCTTACTAAATATAGAAATGTAATTCAGTCATTAAATTACAAAACAGGGGGATTTTAATCCTCCTGTAGGTGAAAACTCATTGTATCCTTAAGTATGGATTTACACATTTATAATAGATGAAAAACTTTTAAAAAAGGAAAATTAAAAAAAAAAAAACTTTTTGTCAGCTGGGACACAAAAGGGTACAACTGAAGGTCCAACTGAATTGAATACAGCAGCACTGACAGCAGCAACTCAGCCATGGTTAACTTGAAGTCGCTCAGCTCCTGTGCTGTCAATGCTGATAACACAGTCCTCTGTGCAAACATAGCAGAGAGCAACCATGTGTTGAGGATGACTAATGTGTAGGTAATCACACACTGTAGACACAGATAACAGATAATGTATCACAAGATTGATGGAAAGTATCCTCTTTGTTGTCACCATAGTACCAATGCACTGAGTGGGTCATGTGTGCATCTACATTTGGATAAGTATACACATGGTGTAAGTAATCTATCATGCTTACTACATGCTTCTGTGTAAATTGGATGTTTCGCTTAAATTTATCCCACGTGTGAGTGTGTGTGTGGATAGATAGATAGATAGATAGATAGATAGATAGATAGATATAGATTGATTGATTGATTGATTGATAGATGACTGTACATATGTTCTTGTAGTTATTCTGTTCATGTATGCTTTATCCCACTGGTCTATGACTATAAAGACTGATTGATTGAAACTCTGACACTGGTTATGCTGACCTCAGGATTTGCCCTCTTGTCACAATTCTTCACACAGTATAGGGTTGCCATGTGGCACTTACCTTGCTGGCGGGGGACTCCCGTGCGGATCCCGCTGCATGCACGTCACAGGGAAGTGACGTCATGACGCCGGGCACACTGGGGGCGGGGCACGACCATACAAGGGAAAACCATAGAGTTTTCCCTTGTATGGCTGTGGCCCCGCCTCCAGCGTGCCCAGCGTCATAATGTCACTTCCCTGTGACGTGCACGCTGGGACGGGGTTCCCCTGGGGCCCGATTCCCCGGCGTCGGGGAACGGGCCTCTGGGGCAGGGGGTTTTCTGCCCCCCGGGGGGACTTGGCAGCCCTAACACAGTATGAAAAGTATCGTGTGCAGAACATTTGTTTGTTTTTTGCTCCCATACCCCAAAATACAGATATCAGACAAAACGGATGGGCTAAACAAGGGTTTATCAATTACAATATGAACTGCACATTAAACACACTCCACCCACCCGATTGTGCTGGGTTCCTAAGAAGCTGCCCATTGGGTCTGCTAGCATTTGGGCAACTTACCCTGGCTCCAAGCTCCAAGCCTTGCCTGCTTTTCCTTGCCTGCACCAATCTAGTGCAAAAAGATGTTGCTCATTAAGCCCATCTCCCCACACCATGTAAAAGTTCAAATGCTGGTGTGCAGCATCAAGGGATTAACCCTCTGAGATCATGAGTGCCCCCCATCCTTCGATGCCTCAGGGTGCTTGCCAATCTAATTAAGCAACAAGAACCTCACCTGAAATCCTTCCAGCCCCAATTGAGGCCACACCAACCCCTCACTGTCAGGCCTAATTATATAACCCAACCCCACAACAACAAATCTAAAGCAGGTGAAAATTTTATTTTATTTTATTGCATTTGTATCCTGCCCTTCCCGCAAGTGGGCTCAGGGCATGTAACATCAAAATTTCATTCACAGATCAATTCATTGTCAAATGTTAAAATTTTCAATGTAAAACAAATTTAAATTAGAATTCAGTTAACTGGGAGGAGGGGGCGGGGCTAAGGGGAATGGCTGCCTGAACCCTCGGCTCTGCCAAACCTGAAGCCCGCCAAGCCCCAAACAAGAAGTGCAGCAATTTCGGCTAATTGCAGCACCATCATTTGGCTCCTTAAAACTGAAATTTAAAAATGTTGTTACCGTTTTAGTGTGGTACCTTGGGTGCACTGCATTGCTTATTAGATGCTTCCTGTTACTGATTGCATTGACTTGCACCGTGTAATCTGCCTTGAGTCTCAGTAAGAAAGGTGGACTAAAAATAAAGTAGAAGAGTTGGTTTTTGTACCCTCCTTTTCCCTAGCATAAGGTGTCTCAAAGTGGCTTACAATTGCCTTCCCTTCCTCTTCCCACACCAGGCACCTTGTGAGGTAGATGGAGCTGAGAGAGTTCTGAGAAAACTATGACTGGCCCAAGGTCACCTAGCAGGCTTTATGTGGAGGACTGGGGAATCGAACCCAGTTCTCCAGATTAGAGTGTGCTGCTCTGAACCACTACACCATGCTGGCTCTCACACCAAGATGGCAAACAAGTAAACAAATACTGATGGAAGGGTATAAATGCTCTAAGCTAATTATTGTGGAAAGCATGCAAGGTCAGACCCCTACAGTATTAAGGAGTTAAAATGGTTAGTTCCATAATCCCTTAATACCTATGGAATCCTTGTTTGCAACCCCAGCCAGGACACAAGGAAGTTGCTTTAGGTATGCCCAAGGACCTAGGGTAGGCCAAATAGTATGATAAAGTTGAATATTCCACACTACTCAGTTTCCAAGAAGTGTAGCATGTGGGCTGGGTCATTTTAAGAGCCATGTGCCACCTTTGGCCTTATTGCACTGTTCGTTTTGGATATGGCTGAGTCAGACTAAAAGAGGAATGGGATTGGCTGTAGATTTGCTAACCAACTGGAAATACAAGTTTGTTTCGCATTTTATAGGTGCAGTGTTCCAACGGAAATCTACCCAGAGCACCATATTTTGAGTGAGGCAGCTTCTATAAGCAATCTCGTAACTGCCTCACATAGGCCCCTTCACTGTTTTAGGCCTCGTTTTGTCGAACAGGCAACATACCCCTTGCTTCTCTTTCATATACCTCATGATGAGGTCTGAATACTGGATTCTGAAACCACAGTCCAGGGTTGCAGATCAAGTTATGCAGTTCATGCTAAGCAGTTGACACCCCTGACCTGGATAGTCCAGGCTAGCCCAACCTCATCAGATCTTGGAAGCTAAGCAGGGTTGGCCCTGGCTAGTATTTGGATGGGGGAAACCACCAAGGAACACCAGGGTTGTGACCAATGTTCCCCTCTAAGCTGTGGAGTCTTGTGAGCAAAAATTCTGCTTTGTGAGCTACTGGCATTAAAGTTGTGAGCAAGCGACTGGGCTGCTGCCTAAATTAGTTTGCTCTGGAGCCATCCTTTCTGAGCGAAGACAAAAATGCGTGAGCCGGAGGCTAAAAAAACTGTGAGCTATCTCACACTAACTCAGCTTAGAGGGAACACTGGTGGTGACACAGGGGCAGGCAATGGCAAACTGCCTCTACATCTCTCGCTTTGAAAACCCTACTGGATCACCGTACGGCAGCTGTGACTTGACCAAAAAAAAGAGTTTGACACCCCACCCTCTACCCAAGGGAATAAAGAGTGATAAACACACCACGTATACTTTTCCTTACCCTTCTCATTCTGTGATCAGTCAACTCATTTCAAATGTATTTGTCAGGCTTTTTTAAAAAAAACCTAACAACCTTTTGTGTTCAAGGCTGAATACATAGAAAAGCATCTCAGCTAACAGGAACTCAGCAGTCACTTGATTTATTTAGCGTAGTCACGGAACAAAATAAATTTGTACATTCAGTCACACGTTAAAAACAAGAATTACAAAGTAGTCCACGTTTACTGGAAGTGCATTTGTCAGGTGCTGCACATCTTCTGCTGCTTCACTTGTATGTCTTCATATGCCAGAGCCCATCATTTAAATAGTGGATATTTTCAATGCCAATTCCTTTGTTGACTTTCTCACTGTGAAAGAAATAGGGTGGGAGGTAGGAAAAAGAAAAAGCATGTGTCTAATGAAACTTTTTGGAACACAGCCCAGCAGAACTAGTCTCCAAATCAAACTGTCATCTGGTTCAACTCAGCAAGAGAGACTCTCTGACTGACATTAGGTAGAATCCAAAACTACCAAGACACTGTGTAGATTACTGCTGGGGTGGCAGGGAGAGAAGCTGCACTGCAGCCACTGTTAGGGATGCCTTCCTGGATTTTAACAAGCAAACCTGCAGGTCTGAATTCTAATTATGCCTCTCCTTCCAGCGTACCAGTCCTCCCTTAGAACTAAAATCTCCCTCTCAAACAATGACCTTCTGGAGCACTCAGCAACTAATTTCACCAGAAATGGTGCTGGACACTCCCCTCCCCCACCCCACTGACCTTCTCTCAAATCATTTCAACAAACGCAATCTCGTTCACACCACACTTTTGCTTCTTGGCTGTTTATTGGGGGGTGGGGCACACACGCACATTTGGCCCAGGAGCCTCTGAATGCTGGTCCGTAATCTAGTGCAATGCTTTATACAACTATTTACTTACATGCATATTTGCTAAGAATCTTGGAAAGTGCTGACAGCAAGTGTGAGACATTAAGTGACTGAGGACTACAACTTCTGCCCAAAAAACATCTGCCCTTCCATTCCCCACAACCAACACCTTGTGAGGTAGGTGGGGCTGAGAAAGTTGTGAGAGAACTGTGACTGACCCAAGGTCACCCAGCTGGCTTTATGTGGAGTAGCGGGGGATCAAACCTGGTTCTCCAGATTAGAATTTGCTGCTCTTAACCACTACACCAATCTGGCTGGAGCAAGAGCAACAGGAACATCTCAGCCCCAAGTACAGGACAACTCATATTGCTGCCCTTTCAATGCCTTCATCTTACACCATGGCCTCTTAAAAAGAACTGTATTCAGTACATCTTAATTTACTCTTACTTAAAGGCCTATTGCTGGGCAAAAAGGTGGCACATAATTTAAATAAAGTTCTTGCAAATTCAGCTGCTATTCACACAAAAATGGAGGGGAATAAATGTATAATTACAACCAGTGATGATCGAACAAGAAAGGGTTTTCCATTATGCTCTTCTGAACAAAGGAAACGGAATAGTTTTTATGAAGGAACCACACAAGTTTAGGGGGCATGACATAACTCCCAACAGGCTATGGACAATATACAAGAGTTGCAGAGGGTAATGTACAATTTCCACATCAGTGGTGGGGGACAACAATGCCAGATGATCTCTGAATCAATTAGTGGAACCAACAGCATAAGTCTGAAGAATCATTGCAGAGTGACATCTTGGACCAGCATTATTCCACTCTGTGACAGAATGATGGCATTTCCTTTTTAAAATTAAGACTCACATGTCTTCTGCTGACATCTTCATGACTCCAACACACAGCGCATGTTGCTTTCCTTCTGCCATTATTGCCTACAACAGTCAGCTTAAGGAAAACATCTCACATGTTGTTAAACAAAAAAACAAAAGGAAAAAACCAGATTCACAAAATGGTAATTGGACTGAGAGCATCTGGAGAAACTAGTTAAATATATAGCTATTGAGAACGCTAGGCAGTCTGCTTTATATACTACTAGCTAGTTTACACGTAGAGGAAAAAGAATTTCTAAATCTTTTAAAAAGTTTTTAAAATTCTGTTTAAAAAGTATTTTTTTCACTGGCACTTTCATCAGCACTGTATAAGCCACTTTGATCCTGTGCAGATTGTGGGAAAGGCAGGATATATCTATAGCTATCTTATATTTATCTATATCTCTATCTATCTATCTCTCTCTCTCTATATATATATATACACACACATACATACACACACACCCCTAAATACAAACAAACCACAACTCCTATACAGAGTTGAGAGTGATCCTAGAGAGACATAGAAGAGGGTCTGCCAATTCCTTGGTCCAGCCCCTGAAATTAGAAAGAGGAACAGGTTGAAGAACTCATTCAAGGGACTGAATGTTCTTTTAAAAAAAAAATAGAACACTTCAGAAATTAAAGAGTCTCATTGTAAGATAGTTCCTTGAGTCAGTTCTCAGATTTGTAACCCATTAGACTAATACTGCAAGATGACGGGGGGGAAACACAATAATTCAAAGCCACACTCTTCTTCATATAAGTAATCTCTGCCATGTGCTATAGTGAAAGCTAAATAGAGACCAACTACCCAAGGATACCACAATTGTATCTGCAGCAGCAGGGTAAAGTTTCGCTCCTGGAGAAGTCAGACCAGGACACATTATATTTGCTCCACTAAGTACAAATTTAATGGCTCCTTTATCAACCTGTTGATGTGGTAGAATGAATGGATCTAGGAATGGGGAAAAAGTTAGTATCAGAAGAGATATGACACCAGTTGGGCTTAATAATATACCGGAACATCTAATACAAGGGTCATTTAGTGTATGTCAGCAACAGTCTACTTTCTAGGATGAATGAGTGGACTGAGAAGAACTTACTGTGTTGTTGGACACAATTATCAAGGCATTCCCTTACAGGCCATCAAAATACAGTATTCAACAGTTTCCCTAAAAGATTCATTTTCTGACGCAAGCTTTATTACATTTTGTCTACACTGCATCCACATGGATAAAATTTAAATCCATAAGCGCATGGTCTTCCTTCAGTGCCAGGCCCATTAACTCCTTCCTCCACATCTGTAAGGAATGGTCAAGAGTAGCAACTGCCTTATATTTTCTCTCCACTCATCAGATGCAGAACACAAGAATTTAACAGAGTTCCGGCATCTCGTTTAATATCTGTTGAATACAGATCCAAATATGAAGGACAGAAAGAAAAAAGATTAGGGACCAACATCACCAAGAAAATACATTTTTGAACACCTCCAGCCCATCTAGAACAGCACATTTTGCAAACAGAATAATCATGTTAAAAATGTAAACAACAGAAGTGTCACAGTGTTAACAGGCAAGCCTCTGCAGACAGCAGAACACAAGCTGGAAGCAAGAAAAGGTGAGAAACGTAAATACAGAGTGGAACAAACAGGCAACCTATTTGCTAGACAAGTTGAAAGTATAAAGTTAAAGGCAGACAACAGAATCTGAAAACTTCACACACACCACACGGAGGCAGCCACAATGCGAAGAAGTCTGAAATACCGCACAGAAGGTACAGCTTGGCACAAACTAGCTAGCTCTTTAAGTTCTAATGGAGCAGTAACTTGGGCACATTCAAGTGTAGATAACACACCTGTTTCAATAATGCAACCCCTTCTCCCCACAGTGCCCCCATTTTCACTCCCACACTTACATTTATGAAGTAATCTCAGCGTTGGATAGAAAGGCCCTTCTCTTTGCCTGAAGAACAGTAATTCTCCATTTACTGTGAGGATTTCTATATGTTCGTGACTGGAAGACACAAAGTTAGCTAAAGGTTTAAAAGGTGATTTGGAATGGGGTGGGATTTTTCCACACAAGAGAAATAATTAATCTCTCGCATATTTACAGCATTTTGTGTACATTACAACATAGTTTAAAGGAATATATCATCCAATATTTATGTCCACTCAGTGCGACAACACAAGGTAAATTCAGATACTCCATGATCCAACCACTCACGAAACTAGAATTCATCATTAAACAATTCGAAGAACAGAATAGGGGTTTGATATCTCACACTTACAAAATGCTAATGGACGCCTTTGAAACCCCTACTCTCTCATACCAACATGCATGGCAAGAGGACTGCTTGACAAAACTAGATGAATCAGTTTGGAATAAAATCTGGACCACAAGCAAATCAGACTCAAAGTCTTACTCATTAGACCTTCACAGACTCAAGATAAATACACGGTGGTATCTTACCCCCCAAACCTTATCAAGAATATCTACAAAATACTCACCGTTATGTTGGAAAGGCTGTGGTCAGGTAGGCTCATTTGCACATTGTTGGTGGTTATGCAACGAGATCCGCCCATTTTGGTTGGAAGTCCTGAAGAAAATTAAACAAATCACAGATATAGAACTTTCATATAATCCTGAAAACTTAATGTTAGAGGTATGGCCAGATGACATTGATCAACACCATCATAAAAATATCCTGAGAACAATGCTTTATGCGGCAAGAACATCGATTGCCCTTAAATGGAAAAATCCCAACTCACCAACCATCCAGGACTGGTTCCAAAAACTTTGGGACCAATACATAATGGAGTGTATTACCGGAAGATGCAATACTGCAAAGACTGGTCAGCCAGATCTAGAATTTAGTGCAAAGTGGTTTCCTATCCTTACCTTTTTGGGGAATGAACAATTTATACCTCCTTCATGGAAAGACTACACAAAATGGATCTAAAACTGAAAAACAGAATTGTTTTAGTCAAGATCCAATGGTATAACATTTTGCTAATAACTCTACAACCTAACAGGTCAGTCATCCATACATGAAACAACTATCAACACCTAATTTGCTAAGTCTTAATGTCTATGTGTTTTACAGTTATATTTCTTATTTTTCAAAAAAAAATTTTTTTTTGAATACTTGTTTATCCTATCTGATTGATGTACATATTAAGATGTTAATGATACTTTAAAAATTTCTGTCAATACTGAAGTGATTATTTTTGGTATTAATATCTGTTTGTACTATTAAAACTTCAATAAAAAATTTAAAAAAAAAAAGAATTCAGTTAACTAAAGATGGTGACATGCATTTCTATATTAGCCCCAGCAGCTGGACGGATGGTAATCATGGGCAAATATAGTACGGCCACTTTCCATAGGAGGCCATGCAGTTGGACATCCATTGTCTCAACTGAAGGCCTGGTGGAACAGCTCCATGTTACAAGCCCTGCGGAGTTGTAATAAGTCCCCCAGGGCCCTGATCTCAAGCAGGAGTTTGTTCCACCAGGTGGGGGCCAAGACTGAAAAAGCCCTGGCCCTGGTTGAGGCTAAACAGATGTCTTTTGGGCCAGGGATAATTAGTAGATGTTGATCAGTGGAGCACAAGGCTCTCCGGGGAATATATGGAGGGAGGTGGTCCTTTAGATATGTTGGTCCCAGGCTGCTCAAGGCTTTAAAGGTTAGAACCAACACCTTGAAACAGAACCAGTACTCAAATGGTAGCCAGTGCAGTTGGCGGAGCACCAGCTGAATGCATGCCCACATAGGCGTCACAGTCAGTAGGTGAGCTGCCACATTTTGCCACTTGGAGTTTCTGGATCAGGTTCACGAGTAAGTCCACATAGAGTGAGTTACAGTAATCTAACCTGGGTAACAGTGGCCAGATCCTGGGTGGATATGTAAGGAACCAGTTCCCTGACCTGCCTAAGATGATAAAAGGCAGACCTGGCAACAGTGGTGACCTGGGCCTCCATAGCAAGCAAGGCATCCAAAATCACCCTTAGGCTCCTAACTCTCGAGGCCAGCATCAACAGTGCCCCATTGAGGTCTGGGAGCCTGATTCCCAACCCTGCCCCACCCCAGTCCAGACGCAGGACCTCTGTCTTTGATGGATTAAGTTTCAGCTGACTCTGCTGTAACCATCCAGACACAGCCTCCAGTGCTGCCCCCAGATTTTCTGGAGCAGAGTCCGGGCAGCTGTCCATCAACAGAAAGAGCTGGTTGTCATCAGTATAGTGGTGACAACCCAGCCCAAGCCTCCATACCAACTGGGTGAAGGGGCTTGTGTAGATGTTAAACAGTATTGGTGAGACGATCACCCATTGTGGCATTTTGCACACCAAGGAGTGTCACTGGGAGACCCTCAAGTGCCACCCTGGAAAAAGGAGAAAAACCACTGTAAGGCAGTCCTCCTAATTCCTATGTCGGCAGGTCAGTGGATCAATAGATCGACTATGTTGAATGCTGCCATTAGATCAAGAAGCTACAGCAGCACCAACCTGCCCCAATCCAGCTGTCTCTGTAGGTCATCTGTGAAGGCGACCAGCACCATCTCCGTCCCATGGCCAGGGCAGAAACTGGACTGGAATAGGTCCAGGATTGATGTCTCTTATCTGAGCGACTTATATAGTAGGGCCAGTTTGGCATAGTGGTTAAGTGTGCTGACTAATCTGGGACAACCGGGTTTAATTCCCCACTCCTCCACATGCAGCTGCTGGTGTGACCTTGGGTCAGTCACAAGTTCTTTCAGAGCTGTTCTCTCAAGAGCAGTTCTCTAGAGAGATCTCTCAGCTCCACCTACCTTACAGGGTGTCTGTTGTGGGGAGGGGAAGGGAA
>NW_015172595.1:341202-357759 GCF_001447785.1 Gekko japonicus | reverse complement strand
TCTTCTTCTTCTTCTTCTTCTTCTTCTTCTTCTTCTTCTTCTTCTTCTTCTTCTTCTTCTTCTTCTTCGATACCCCAAATTCCTGCTCATCTCTCAAGTTACCAGCTAATCCTGCATTGTTGGCCAAGGGAGGGAAGGGTCAAGAGCTCTGCAGCAAAAAAGTGGTCTAAATGACAAGGGAGCCTCTTTTAAGTAGCCTCCTATTTTCAGACCTCCCATTCATTCACCTGCATGATGCAGCCTTTCCTCTTTCCCCTCCCCCAAAGCTCAATACCTGCAATTCTGTCAGAGGAATGGGTGGAAAACCACCCCTGCCACTGTTTGGACAGAAACATATTTGTGCACATGCCTAAATTAACTGTTATGTCAGGGTAATAATCTGATAAATGACATTACTGTATGTTCTTCATTATTCTAGCAGCCGGATTTGCCTGGTTTTGCATGAGCTTGTGGGGTCGGTTGTTGTCAGTGCTGGATGGGAGGCCTCCAAGGAAGACTGGGGTTGCTACATAGAGGGTGTGGTCAGACAGCGTGCCAGAGTGGTTTAAACTGCTCCAGTTCCAATCGGATTGTATCTGATCCAGGACAAGCGCGGTCATATTACCCTCTCTCGTAGTACAGCACATCGCTCCCGGGCGTCCACAAAGCAGCTCGAGAGTAGAGGAGGGTGGGAATCCTCTGGGACCCAAACAAAATGCACATCCAAGGCAAGAAAGCCCTCTACCCAGAGGAGCTCTCCCCACCAGCCCCATCGCTTCCAGAGACCCCCTTGGGAGCAGATGGTTCATGTCTAGCCGGCATGCGGGGGGCGGGACAGTCTGTGTAATCCCTGTTGTCCCCCACACCCTTCCCTGAGGGGGACTGGTAGGAAGGCTCTCATAGGAGTGCTCCAAGAAGTCGCCAAGCCCAAGTTCCCACCTCCTTGCCTGCCTCATTCATTCCCACCGTCAGTGGCTGGTACAGTATGGGTGGCTCCTTCCTGGTTGTTAGATGCCAGCTCGCCTGCTCGGACCATGAGCAATGGAAGCTTGAGACTGTGTGAGGTGAGCGGAGAGAGGCCTTGGGCTTCCGAGTGGAAGTGGCTCTACACTGGCGGAGGCGCGATCACACGTCAGGAAAATGTGGCTAGAACCGGAGCACCAGGAAAACACCACTTGGGGACCTGGTAGCAAAATACTCCAGTTTAAAGGGTGTTTGAGCCGGTTGGCAACGGCTAGGGTCAGGAGGGAGATGTTGGCTGTGTGATCGCGTGTAAGTAGTCTGTTTCTAATCGGCATGTATACTCAAATGGCCCGTCTGAACGCACCCAGAGAAAGACAATGGCAAACCATCTCTGTTTGGTGTAGTGGTTAAGAGCCAAAGACTCTAGTCTGGAGAACTGGGTTTGATTCCCCACTCCTGCACATGCAGCCAGCTAGTTGACCTTGGGTCAGTCACAGGTCTCTCAGAGCTGTTCTCTCAAGAGCAGCTCTCTCAGAGCTCTCTCGCCCCCACCTACCTCATAGGGTGTCTGTTGTGGGGAGGGGGAGGGAAGGAGATGGTAAGCCACTCTGAGAGTCTGAGTGAAGGGTGGGGTATAAATCCAATTTTTCTTCTCCTCCTCCTCCTCCTTCTCTTCCTTCTCCTCCTCCTTGCCTTGAATTCCCTGTGGTTGGGATTGCCATGAGTCGGCTGCAACTTGACAGCACATTTTTCTTCTGCATTGTTCTAGGGATCATTTTCATCACTTGTAGTATTCTTTAAATACTTCCACATGGTATTTGTGTGCAGCAGCCTGTTGTGCGGATCAGATATTTTCTTTGTGCTACCACAAACATTTCTCTTTATGTTTGTTAGCATATGGATTTTTTCCCTGAGAATTCATGATGAGCCACTGTACAGTGAAGGACATAAAATGGAAACTGGATCCTAGCTGGCTGCCTAAGGGTCATTCTCTTCCTTTTTTCTTCCCAACCTCGCGATCGTTATGACCAATCAGGAGAGATCAATCTCTGGCAAGATGCCTTACATGGATTTTCCCAATACTCCAGGCAGAAGATACAGTGAGCTCTGAAAAGTGAGTCCCCCAGAAAAAATAAGTCACATCCATCACCTACATTGCCACACAAAGGCAATTCAACGACTATACCTAAAGATTTCCCAGCCTAATAGCTGGAAATTCCAGACAGATTGCAGATGCTAGAACACTACCATCTGGTAAGACTTCAAGCCATTACTAGCAATTATGGCAAGGTACGTCAGGCAGCTCAGCACATAGGCAGGCACACGTCTATCATTTCATCACTGATATCACAAAAGATGTTTATGGATGATGTGTAAAAAAATCACTTGATCCACAGGGTGAGCTGCTGCACAAAAACCTCTTTAGCAGCTGCTATGACACAATTTAACATGCCCTCCAGTTGGTGGCCATAATGTATAAAGCAGTCCGTTGGGAATCCATGTTCTGTGTTATTCAGACTAAGGAGTCTGGCTGTGATAATCTATAGTATTGATTACTTTAAATTCATTAGTAGTTTGCATGTTCAGTGACATGTTTGAAAAATATGCTTGACTACGTTGATATATTATGGGGGGAAACAGAATTTAGATCCCCTTGTCCTAAGGAGATTTCTACCTCTGGATACAATGCAGGGGGGAAAAACCCTCAGAGCCCATATATTCTATAAAATAAATGCTCATTTAATTGCTAAAAGAGGCGGCTGGTCAGTCCCATTTGGAGAATGGCTATTTAAACAACTGTATGAATATTGATTATGTGGAGCAGAAGGAAATGTTTATCATTCTTAATTGCAATACAATCGTTACTCTGGAGTTAAACATTTGAGCAGAATACTCAATGTATAATGCAAATACAGCTATTAATTTTCCATGACAAAATCAACAGCAGTATGTATATCATCAAAGTATACCCTGACACATATTGCAGCTGTAGAAATGAAAAGCCACAGGAGGAAGCCTTCTTAAAATGCTTGAATAAAAGATTATTTCTTGTGTAGTTTGCAGTGCAATCCTAAACAGGACTATGGCCTTCCAAATCAATGGGTTTAGAAAAGTGTAACTCTGTTTGGGATTTCATTGCCAGTCTGTTAGAACCCAGTCTAAAACTACAGGTAGAAACTAAGCTGCTCATTCAGTATGCCTGAGAATGTGATAAAAGAAAGGACTTTCTCTGAACTTGTTGGTATGGTGCTGTGGTTAGTATCAGACTGGGATATGGAACATGCAGGTTTGAGTCACCACCCGACCATGGGAATTCAATGGGTGACTGTGATACCTCATCTTCAGACCTAGAAACTAGGGACTTAAATTTCACACTCTACAGACTTCTTTTGTTGCCCCCCCAACCCCAAACTTTTACTTTTATAATTGAGGCTTTTGATACTGCTTAGTCTTCTAGTCCTCAATGAGGGCAATTTTTGGACTCAGGGTGCCACTTGGTATTCACTTGGCCTGTTGTGAAGAGATTATAGGCTTGAAGGAACCACACAGTATGCTTGCTGTAAACAACAAACAAGCAGGTTTATTTCAGTGGCAGGCGCAGAGTAGTTGTTACTTTGTTTTCCTTTTCTCCAGCCCTCTCAGTATTGCAGTAACAAAGGTTACTGGAGAGCTGGAGCCTGAGATGATGGAATAGCAAAGAGGGTCAGGAATGGAGAATGAGGAAGAGAGACGGTTAACTCTAGGGGTGTGCAAAAAAAGGGGGGTATTTTTTGGAGTTGGGTATATTGAACACACAAAAAAAATATCGGTATTTCCAGATATTCCTGAATCTCAATACTGGTATGGTATTCAGATTTGGTAAATATTCAGGATTCCTGAATTTTTCTGGGTCCATTGGACCCAAGAAGAAAAAAACAACAGGATCTGCCGGGGCAGTGGGAGCTGAGTGAAAACAGGAAGTATTGTCATGGGACTTTCATAGAGTTTTTGGAGAACACATTTAAAGTTAAAGTTGATTTCTTTCCACCCACCTATCCATCCCTCCCTCCCCCCTCCCCCATTTATTTGCTATCCCCCCTCCTCTCTCTTTCTCTTTTCCCCTTCCTTTCTCCCTCCCCATCTATTTGCTTTCTTTCCACATTTTCCTTTCTTTTCACATATCTCTCTCTCTGTCTTTCTCCCTTCCTTCTTTTCTCTCTCTCTCTGTCTTCCTCCCTCCCTCTCCCTCCATTTGCTTTCTTTATTTGTTTCTCTCTCTCTCCTTTCTTTCCACCTATTTCATTCTTTCCATCTTTCTCTTTCTCTCTTCCTTCCCTCCTACCTTTCATCCTTCCTCCCTCTCCATCTATTTGCTTACTTTCTCTCTCTCTCTCCCTTCCTTCCGTTCTCCCTGCCCATCTATTTGCTTTCTTTGTTTCTCTCTCTCTCTCTCTCTTCCTTCATCTCCCTTCCTCCCCATCTATTTGCTTTCTTTCTCTTCTTCCTTCATTCCTCCCTCCCTCCCTCATCTATTTGCTTGCTTTGTTTCTCTCATTTCTTTCCAACGCTTTCTCTCTTAGGCATATAAATATCATTAGCAAACAAATATATTCAGACAAATAAATATCATTATCAATATCTGTTTTTACCCCTTTTGTTTTTGGCAGTCTCATTTAATGTTAATAAAAAGCAAATTTGCATATTTTTTCAATAAAAATATGTGTGTGATATTTGTTCATGTCTTGTGGCTCTCAAACACCTGACATTTGTGGCTCTTATGTTACGCAAGTTTGGCCACCCCTGTGCTACACCAAAATGACTGCCATAGAGGTTGTGGTACAATTCACAAAATGGCTACCATAGGAGCAATGCTCCCTCTAAGCTGTGGAGTCTTGTGAGCAAAAATTCTACTTTGTGAGCTACTGACATTAAAGTTGTGAGTGAGCTATTTGGCTATTTATTTATTTATTTATTTAATTTATATCCCACCCCCCTGCCAAAGCAGGCTCAGAGAGGCTTACATAAAATGTATTAGACAGGAGAGCAGAAAAACCATAAAATATAAATATATTAAAATTTACTGCACAAATTTGTTTGTTCTGGAGCCATCCTTCCTGAGCTAAGAGAGCCGGAGGCTAAAAAACCACAAGCTAGCTCACACTAACTCAGCTTAGAAGGAACACTGCATAGGAGTTGGGTCCAATCACAAAATGTTGGGAGGCTCCTGGTCAAGCACCCTTCTAGGATGAAGCAGCCATTTCCAAATATGTGCCCCCGAGAGATATAAAAGTGATGTTGAAGTGGAGGAAAGCCAGAGCTGGCTGTTGGCTTTAGCAAACAAAGGGCAAAGCAAGTGGGTACCTGGAGATACGTTGGCTGGCATCATTGCTCCCATCATGGGTACAAATGTTGGGGATCACTGTTAGATACAGGTGTATTGTCACAGTGAGAATTACTAGAACATGGCATTGCTGAAGACTGACAACATGTCACCCTCCAGCCAAAGGCTATTTTGAACCCTGGAACGGGTTTTGTATTCTAGAGATTATCCCCAAATTATCTGAGAATACTAAGTAGCATGTGTAGACAATTCCATATTGTTTAAGACACAGGGCTTCTTTTGTTGGGGGGTCTTCTATGTTGTGGGATCATTAGAAATTTTGGAACACCATCATAAGACATTGCTGAAGTAAAATATTTTTTTAGAAAGACTGAGCAGTTGTGTGGCTAATATGGACATTAATTGTTATATAAAATAGCATTAAAAATGTATAAACTATAGCAGCCTGTGTGTCTAAGGGCATAAATCTAAGCACTGACTGACTGAATTTGGATAGAAATTTCCACTGGAAGCTTATTAGCACATAATTGTCTGTTGCGGATGTTTTATGTCTCCCCCTGATGCATCTGGTAGACGGTACTGTCAGAGATGGGTTATTGCTGTAGATAGATTATTACTTTGATCCAATATGTAAATTACTATATTCCATGGCAATCTCATGCTCTTATTCCTGTTTCTGGCTTCACTGCTGACCTTCCTGCCATGATACATAACATTAGGCTGACAACATGGCTGTCTCCCATTCATATTTGCCCTTATGTTTAATAAGTCTGTCAGGTATTGTGAAGTCAGTCGTTAGAGATTTTGCCCTCTGGGCATTTGGATGAGGAAGAAGAAGCCCACTGTGTCCTGCTGTAGTTTGGAAATGGTTCCCAATAAAGCATCCAGATTTTGGAGACCACATGTTGGAATTGACTTTTCAGCCTTAGGAGGCACTGAATGAAGGAACCAATAGTACACACACACATTGCTTGCTCTGAGCATCATCCTTTGGATCAAGCAATCACCCTTATTTGCACATGACCTTCAGCAATGTAGATGGGGATGAGATCACATGGGTGGAAGGCCCGTGTGTATGTGTTTTGTGGCAGCTTACATACCTTAGAGGTGCACCCTCTGCTCAGCTCCCAGCTACTGTGTTTTAAAACCTGGGATTAATTGCTTTAAATTTCTTAAAATAAATGCCAGAGTTTTATATCTATGCACATGTCGCTGGACTCAGTGGTAATTCTCTCTTTCTGTCCCCCCCCACCACCTCTCTCTTTTTTCCTTCTGTTTATTTACCTGTCTTAATATCTTATTTGTATCCACTCCTCACGCCAAGGAGTTTGGGGTGGTGGTGTAGATTTGCTTGTCATGGTGTTATCCTCTCAAGAACCCAGTGAATTGATTAGGTTTGCTCTGCCACTGAGCTTTGTGGCTGAGTGGTTACAGGAAGAACCATGGCATGGTGAAAGAACATTTATTCTGCGTGTTTAAGGTAAGCTTTTCAACCACTGGCATTTCTAGTGGGGGAAAAAATGTCCAATAGCAGGGCTTAGAAAGATTGCTGGAGGCTTTGCAGAGGTAACTCCAGTGGAAAGAGCCAGTTCATGGTCTGATTTAGTGTAAGGCAGCTTGATTTATTTATCTGACAGAATTCTGGCACTCTAGACACAAAACCACCCTGGTTCTCCTTCAGTAGGTTAAGTTATCCAAACTGATTACATCATGCCTCCTCTCGCTTCAGGCAGGGCTGTACAATTTTGTATGCCTTTCCTAGGACAGACCAAGGCTGCCCTTCCAGCAGGACACCAGAGCATTAGCTCTACCTTACTACTTGGGATCTAGATTTAGTAAACTCAACCTAGCTTAGGGATCTTACCCCCTGTTTTTGGACTGGTCAATCAGTCTTTCAATTTATCATGGAAGCAGAGAATCTCCAGAAGTTTCAAAGAACTGGACTGTTAAAAAGGAAGGACCACTTTAAGGAGAAGCCATCCCAGTCTGAGGCTTCGGATGCTGGGGAAGGTCGGTCTCAGGTTGTGGTTACTGCCAATGTGGCCGACCGAAGGGCAGGAAGTTCCAAGGCTTTGGATCTTCCCCCAACCCCTTTAATGCCAGCATCGCAGCCTCCTTTAAGGGCCTGCCAGGTGACGTTGGCTTGAAGTGAAATTGATGCAGCTGAGTCATGCTGCATTCAGAGAGAAGTTGCTGAGCCCACCAGGGGAAATAAGAAGAATGGGGCTGCTCCTGACCTTGTCGGTGAGCCTGTCAATTCCCTGGGGCCCCAGGGAAACTTCAAATGGCCTCTTCCAGGGTTGGAATCAAGGCCAGGCAGCTGTGTAGTTGAATGTCTCGCTTTGATATGGTGATGTCTGTGGAAAATATTCTTCTGATATGGCAGAAGAGTCCCCTGCAAAAGTCTTGTGTGAAATCGAGGCCAGGCAGCTGTGTAGTTGAATGTCTCCCTTTCCTTCAGGCCCCACCATATCTTCCTGGCCTAGCCATGGGAACAGCCATAGATTCTCTAGGGGGTCAGTCAGGAGAAGGATTAGAAGCACCTGACCCTTGGGGAAAAAAGAGAAGAAGAAGATGATGATGGTATTGGATTTATACCCTGCCCTTCACTATCTGAAGGATTCTCAGAACAGCTTACAAACTCCTCTTCCTTCCCTTCTCCACAAGAGACACCCTGTGAGGTAGATGGGGCAGAGAGAGCTCTTTTGAGAACTGGTCCTGAGAGAACAACTCTGAAAGAACTCCTAATCACTACACCAAACTGGAACTCCTCACCTTCACCTTCTAGACTATTCCAGTCAGAACATTATCCAAGACACCTCAAAAAGGTCATGACCACCCTAAACTACTCCATGGAGTTGTTGGAAAAGCCTACTTCCTTAGTGTCTTCCATCCTAGATGCTAGGGGCTTCAAAACAACCATCTAAAATTTTGGCAGTATTTCTGTTTCCTGAATTCTTTGATGAAGCATTGAGGACAGAATGGGCTGTCCCTGGCAATGGAAATTCACTAAATAGCATCGCCAGAAATTTCTATGCCTTGCCTGAAGGTACTATGGAGGACCTTGAGGTCACCCTACATTCCAGAGTAGTGCTTTCCAATGAAGGGGACAACACTCTGAAAGACCCAGCTGGCAGACAGAACAAAACAGCACTTAAAAAATTTCACGAAACAGCCTCACTTGCTATTAGGGCCTCCTCAGTCCTTACATATTTCAAACGTGCAATTGTTGTTTGGGCAGACAACCTATTGCAGGAGACAGAACCGGACCCTTTGACACTTAAGAGACTCTTAAGATAAAAAGAGCAGTCAAGTTCATGTCATATGCTTCACAATACACTATGCAACTCTGCACCAGAGCACAGGGAGCAAACGTGGTTTGTTAAGGAATGAACTTAATATTTGCTTTATGGACTATGTTTGTTGACACACAATGGACTGTGCACACACACACACATAGGCTCAGAAAGCTGTACAAGTCACCTGTTGTGATACCACACATAGAAGGTGCCTGCATAAGCCTTAACACATGAATGAGGTTTCACCTACCAGCCTGGTGAGGAAGCACACATCTCCACTATTGTCATCAAAACGAGAAGCAGCCCCCATTGTTGAATTGTTTGTAGTCATGCACTCCACATCTCTGCTTTGTTCTACATTGGCATTTCCTGCTAGATGGACCTTTGATGACCAGAGGAATGGCCAAGCTTCATCTGAACTTCAAGGAAGCATCCTGACGCCAAGTTTTCACACTTGCCCAGATGCCATCCTTTGAGTTAGATCTTAGGTTACAATATTGTCCAACCCTCTAGGTAGCTACCCCTCACTACACGCAACCAATGGGATTGTTTTTGGGATGGACTAATAGGTAGGTGGGTCAAGAGGTTGGCACAGTTGCCACCCACCCAAAAGACCACCTATAAAAGGTAAGGACCATTCACCTGGCCCTTCCTAGCTAACATTCCCTGCAACAACCCCTGTCTGCTTTATACTCCCCTTTTGTCCAAACCTATACCCAAACCTTTGCCTCTACTGTGATCTCTTGATATGCAGCCAAGAGACCCACACGTGCTGGCTGGTATAGGACCTTGGTATAGTTGGCAAGCACCCAGTTTAAAATTTGCCAACTGCTGCAGATAAAGCAATTCAGCTAACAGGTTGTTAGGAGGAACCTATGGCTGAAACATTGGAAGGTGGATCCACTATTCAAATTAAATTTATCAGTGGGAAATTTTCCAGGGAGGCTACTCTTCATCTGGAGAAAAGAAAAAAGCAATGCCTTCCACCTCCACAAATAAGAGAAGGGAGAACAAAGGTAAGTCCTTTCACTCCTTTCATACCTACAGGACACCCACCAGAGGTAGAGAGACCCGGGACTGCTTCTTCAGCTATGGTGATGTCTGTGGCAAATATCCTTCTGATATGGCAGAAGAGTCCACTGCAAAGGTCTTGTGTGAAATAATGCCCAAGGAACCAGATCTATGGCCACTATCAGAAGACCTAGAAGTTGAGATAGTATGAGATCTGCACGTTTTTGTCTGCAGATTTTGTTTATCACCTTTATGATCTTCAATTGTTTCTCAGTCAGAAGAAAAACCTTGGCCTGGTAAGTATCTATCCTGGCTCCCAAGTGGATCAGGTTTCTAGACGGGCTAAGATGGCTTTTCTGTAAGTTTATTAGGAAACCATGATCCTATAGTAGCTGAACAGTAGCTCTGGTACTGTTGTTGGACATCTGCAGATCCTGAGCCCTGATTAATACATCATTGAAATATGGGTAGGTGTGAATCCCTTTTTGTCTCAGAGCCGCTATTAAAGTTACCGTAATTTTCGTGAAGACCAACGGAGAAGAAGACACACCAAAAAATAGAGCTTTGTATTTGTAATATTGGTCCTTGAATGAAAACTGCAGGTACTACCTGGAAGACTGATGTATAGGTACATGAAGAGAAGCTTTCTTGAAGTCCAGGGAGGTAAAAAAAAATTCTATTAAATAATTTGGAATATCGTTTGAATTGACTCCATGTGGAACTTGCATTTATGGACCCACAGGTTGAATTCTCTTAGGTTTAAAATTTCTCTCCAGTCACTCTGTCATAGGAAAGGCACACAAAAATTTACATAGCCCTACATGGGGCGAGAGGAGATATAATGCTCCCTCTAAGCTGTGGAGTCTTGTGAGCAAAAATTCTACTTTGTGAGCTACTGGCATTAAAGTTGTGAGTGAACGATTTGGCTACTACATAAATTAGTTTGCTCTGGAGCCATCCTTTCTGAGCTAAGTCAAAAATGTGTGAGCCAGAGGCTAAAAAACTGTGAGTTAGCTCACACTAACTCAGCTTAGAGGGAAGCCCACTATGATAACCAGTTTGAATGACTTTGCCCCACTGAAGAGAAGAAATCTTCAGGTAACTCCAATGTTTCATTCTCCAAGAAAACATGTGTGGGTTAAGGGCCAAAATATGTATGTGTGACCTGAGTTGCGATGTGAGTGCCTGGCCTGACTTCTTGTCACTCAAAGTACTGGCATAATGCATTTGGAAAGTGGTACATTGCTCCACATAGCTCCAAACACTGGGGTGGTGGTGGTGGATTCAGGCTTCTCTTCCATGCTGTTTTTGCCAACAGAAATGGTCACGGAGGGCCTGTTTGCCCCTTCCCCAGGCTCACATCCTGAAACAGACACACAGAGTTTGAGGAAGGGGCAAACGCTCCCCCAGCAACCATCTTTGCCGGCGAGAATGGCTCAGGAGAGAAGTCTGAATCCTCCCCCCCCCCCAAGCATTTGGAGCCGTGCAGAACAACACAACACTTTCAAAGGGAGTTACACCAATCCTACATGTGACAACAAGTTGGGACAGGCACTCATGTCCCAACTGATGTCACACATGTCACAAATTTTGGCCCTTAGGTTGCACAAATTCAGAATGTCACATAGTTAGCAAGGCAGATGCCTCCAAGGCAGGAGTGCATCATTCAACATCGTGCAAACAGGAAAACTGAGCTGTAGAGAATGCTGTGCTGGTCAAGCAGTTCCTCCACATTTGTAAATTCTCACTTTTCTTTTTAGCCATATGTTCAATGTAGTCTTCTTCCATGCTATTTTCTCCCACACTTTGTGACCAGCCTGTTTTTACCTGCGGAGGGCAATGGATTTGGAAATTGTTCATATATGGAGTTCAGCAATTTATTTGCTCTTTCCATGTGTCTGAAAGTGATTCCTCAGCTCTGTCAGGGTCATTCATACATACATGTTCATAAGTGCCTAGCTGCAGCACTGAGAGATGACTTGCCTGCCAAGCCATTGCATAACTGACCCCACAAGCAGAGGGATCAAGTGGCTACATATGACCTCAAACGCCAAACTTTTCCATGGGGGCAGTTCACACATTCAGCTGCAAGTCATAAAGCATACTGAGTTGAGACAAAGAGGAATAATACATGAATGTGTGAATCAACTCTGCCTATTAATTATATACTACATTTTTTTCTCCTTCAAAACTTACTAAAAACATACTTTTTTCTTCTCGGGAAAGCCCACTATGATAAATCTGAGGACCTCTAAGTGTTCCTTTGAATCAAGATTATTGACTATTCAAAAGTTCATGCTGTAAAATTGGTCACCAAAGTGGCTCAGCATTGAAAGTGCTCTCTGAATGACTAAGCTTTGTTAATTACTTCTGCCAGGCACTAATTTAGTTTCATAATAAATGGTTCTCAGCTATTGGCCTGAAATTTACTTTCCATTAACTTTGTTTGTATTACGAGTGTTTGAAGTGCTAAAACTTTTGCTATTTAGGCCACTATATACTTGAAGTGACTAAAATATTTGCTCTGGCATGTAACCTTGTTCTTTGCTTAACTCAGAATTAGCAGCCTTTCATTCTGTCAGATAAAGAACCCTGCGAAACCCAGAAGCTTGCATTTATTTACACCAATAGATCATCCAATAAAAAGTATCAGTATTCTGTATCTTTGTATGATGAACAAATTATATATTAAAGGGAGGGAAAGATGAGAAGAAAATATAGATTTGTAGAAATTATCAATCTCTGGTTCTATTTTGGAGTTTTTACAAAAGCTAGTGGTAATTTTTGCAGTGTTTCCTCACATTCATTACAACACTCTGTGCAAGAGTTTTGCACAGTAGATAATAGTTGCTTTTATTATGCTAGTTATTTATATTTCTATATTTTAGTTTCTTGGAGTATAAAGATGCAGAGCCATAAACAAGGGTGCACAAAGTGGAGGAGTAAGGGAAAAAACACATAAAATATGCATCTATTATCCTAAGGTACCATGCCATTGGGAAAAGGGCACATTTGTATGAATTCAAATACAACCAACCAAACAGTCCATTAGGGCAAAGGGGGCAGTGCCCCACAAATCCTAGTTCCCTGCTTCTTGCCTCCTTTGCATTGAAAGTAAGTATTAACTACAGTCATTGAACCAGGGCTGGCAGCTCCCTCCTCAATCAATCTTAGTCTTCTTGTCTGCTTCCTTTTAGAACCTCAGTCAAGTTCCTCCCTCCACAATGCTCCCAGAGAGAGAGCAAAACACATGTGGAAAGGGGGGGGGGACCCAAAGCAATAGGGACACATGAGGAACAAAAATGAGAATGCAGAAGAGACTGGTTTCCCCCCATTCTCTTAAAGGCACAGGCTCTTTTTTGGCCCAAAGCCCATGGCTGCCCAATGCAAAACTATAGCAAGAGGGTGAGACACATTAAAATAAGGAAGAATTAACAGACCTGTTCAATACATTTTTTGGAACTTATTGTCCAGTCAGAGACTCACAAGGGTAGTAGAACCTGATGCTTAGTTGTACACAGTAAGTAACACGGGAAGTAGCAATGGAAAGGAAGTGAAGGCCAAATCAGTGGATGTAGTTTTGCTTTGTTGCACTTTGCGGCTGTGGAAAGGCCTGGCCTAGCTGGGGCCTTTGCTGAGATCTGCTGTGCTGCTCTGGAAGGGCCTGGGCCTTTGCTGTGCTGTCCTGTCAGGGAAGGAACAGGAGGGAAATGGTGGTTTTTATGGTAAAGCTGAAGGTAAGAGTCACTGAGTTGATGCCTAGCCTCTACATTTAATGTTTTAAATTTAAAGCAAGAACACTTTATCTAGAATTATGGTGAGGGAAGGTTTTTTTTGTTTTGTTATTCTTTTGTAATCAAGAATGTGTGTACACAAAGTTTCAATCCTAAACCCACTTTGTAGTGAGTAAGCCCCACTGAGGTGATTTGGACTTCTGAGTCAACCACATGCTTAGGGCTGCACTCCCAATCTCTCTACCTTCACCTACCACCCATTAAACTGCCTGAGAAATTCTCTCTTTCCTCTCCTTTGTTTTTGCTTTTTAACATCCAGCTTGTTGGAGAATTCTAAAGAGCTTGAAAGCTTGCTTCCTGTTAGGGTTGCCAGGTCTGATTTTGTCCCCAGTGGGGGACTTTGGGGGGTGTTCCCAGAGGGAGCAGGGCATCACCCAATATGATGATGTCACATTGGGGACATCCCACTCCAAGGTGGTGTCCAAGCCCCCCCCCCAAAAAAAAATCACCGGCAGCTATTCCTATCCCTAACTTCCTTCAAGATTTAAAGAGCCTGCTGATCAGGTGGAGGACCTTTTAAATCTTGCAAGAGGGGAGGAAGAGGAGCCGCACACCTGAACTCCAAGCAGCATTGCTGCTTAGAAACCGGGCACATGGGGCCAAGTCCTCACCAGCTGGAAGCACTTAAAGAGACCCTTTAAGTGTTTCCAGTCAGCGGGGCCCCATTCCTGATCTCTAAGTGGCATTGCTGCTTGGAGACTGGGGACACAGGGCCAGTCCCCACTGGCTGGAAGCACTTAAAGGGTCCCTTTAAGGGCTTCCAGCTGACAGGGCCCACGCCCGATCTCCAAGCGGCATTGACGCTTGGAGACCAGGCACACAGGGCCAGTCCCCGCCAGCCAGAAGCACTTAAAGGGACCCTTTAAGTGCTTCCAGCCAGCAGGGCGCCACGCACCCGCAACCGCCCCTCTCCCTCCCCTAGCTGTCAGCTGGAGGGCCCTTTAAGTCTCTCAAGAGTGAAGGGAGGGGGTGGCTGCAGGTGTTTGGACTTGGGGGCGGGGTTTGGGGGCAGGGCTTCCCCCGCCGGCCAGCTGGCCGGTGGGCAGGTTGAAGCCCCCCAAAGCGGGTAAACCCCCACCCAACCCAGGGGTCTGGCAGCCCTACATTTTGTGCTGGATTATTTTGGTTGGTATCAATAAGACGTATTGCATGGTTTGGGCATTGATTTTTTTTTTAATACTAGATTTTAAATTTCTTTCATACACACCCTGATATCTGAACTCTTTTCCGTCCACCCCTTTTGCTTCTTAGGCCCGAGGGCTGACTTTTAAAGGGTTTTTTCCCCCCAACTGATTTTTACTCTGCTAATCAGGCTCAAGTGGTTAAGACACTGAACTGCAGGTTGTGGAAGGTCAGTAGTCCAGCAGTTCGAGACCCAGGTGCCGCATGACGGAGTGAGCTACCATCTCTAGTTCCAGCTCCTGCCAACCTAGCAGTTCGAAAGCAAGAAATTGCAAGTAGATAAATAGGTACCACTTTGGTGGGAAGGTAACAGCGTTCCGTGTGCCTTGGTGTTTAGTCATGCCGGCCACATGACCACGGAAACGTCTTCGGACAGCGCTGGCTCTTCAGCTTTGAAACAGAGATGAGCACCGCTGGGGGGTGCGGCGGGCGGCCAGAGCCGCCATTTCGTGGGGGTGGAAGGGGGCGAGGCGGACGGGCAGAGTCCGGAGTGGGAGGGGGTGCCCGAAGGCCGGAGCCGCCACTCGCCGGTCCTGGAGTGTGTGAGGGGGAGCGAGGCGGACGCCCGAAGGCCGGTCGCCAGGCCGGGATTGCGGGCGGGGGGCAAAGCGGGCGAGTGGAGGCTGCCGCCATCGCCCATGTTTGAGTGGGCGCTGGGGAAGGCAGCTCACTGAATCAATAGTGCCCTCGTAATTCTCTTCGTCGAGCAAAATGAAAATGGCGTCCGGTGAGGTGCACAGTCGCAGCAGTTGTGGTGTGGGCGGGACCCGGGCTTTGCCTTCTGATTGGTGGCGATATATGCTGAGGAGCAGTTCCATCAGCCATACACTAAGGGAGTGCATTTTAGAATTAGAACTTTGGCACCCACTACTCAAATATAATAAGGGAGAGATAATCTGCTGTGGAACAAGACCAGTTTGAATGTTTGTAGTATTCAGTTTTTGCATCAAAACCTGCTCTTTCAGAAGGGAAAAATGTTGCATTGAATCAGTAAACAATTTATGCAGAGAGAAAAAAATATTTCATGGCTGTTTCATGAGTGATCAGCTTTGGAGGACTTGCTCAGCCACGGAAAGATGGAACTGCAGGGCCTGTCACAGAGCTAATCCCAAAGGACCATGAATCTTTCTGAGCAGGAGCTAAAATAGCCTTCCACCTGAGGTAAAGCCTTTCTTCAGGTTGCGGAATGGTATGGGGCAGCCCAAACTTGTCAGATCTCGTAAGCTAAGCAGGGTAGGTACTTAGACCAAGGAAGACAATGCAGAGGAAGGCAGTGGCAAACCACCTCTGTCTCTCACTTGCCTCAAAGCCCATTGCTGAGGTCACCCCGAGTCAGTTGTGATTTGATGGCGCTCTCTTCAGTCCATCTAAGTTCTGGTAATTTCTAGCTTATTTCAGAGACTGGGTCAGGCTGACTGCAAGAGAGATTCTAGGCTTGTCCAGTTCAGAGATGTAAAAAAAAATTAATAGCAAAAGAGTCTGGAAAGGACTGAGGCAAACTGAACTGAGCAAAGCAGAATATGGAAAGAATTTGTGAATCCAGGAATCCAGAGAGAAGTGGAAACATAAAGGACAGCCTGACCTTGTCATGTAAAGGGAAGCAAACACAGAGTACTTGCTCATTTGACGTGCTGACTTAATTTCTGGGCTCCCAGCAGTTATATCTAGTGAACTGAATTTGCTGTAATCTTATCATTACTAGTTGCTGTAGATGTTCCGGGCTGTATGGCCATGGTCTCAGCATTGTAGGACCTGACGTTTCACCAGCAACTGTGCCTGGCATCCTCAGAGGTATAACACAGAAATGTGAGAAGAAAAATGGTAGGTCAATGTGAGAAGAAAAATGGTAGGTGAGTAATTTATATCTACTCAGGGTGAGGTAGGGCTGAGTTTCCCAGGCTGTGACATGCTAATGGAGGAGCTTTCTTGTGGAGGTTCTTTTGCATATGGATTGGCTGTTGAAATTTGAATCTTATCTGTAGTGCTGTTGTAAGATGTAGAGAATTTT
>NW_015172595.1:337227-340644 GCF_001447785.1 Gekko japonicus | reverse complement strand
GTAGTACAGGCTGTAAACCGCTCTGAGACCCATTAGGGGTCAAGGGCGGTATATAAATCCAATGTAAATAATAAATAAATAAATAAAAGTGTGTTGTTTAGATGATTTAGTTCATCGCTGAGAAAGTGCAGTTCACATATCCATCTTGCATGGACTACTAATGTTTTGATTATGCCTCTTTTTGCCAAGGGTGGTGATTGGCTTTTTTGTGTAAATAACGATCCGTTTGAGTTGGTTTTCTGTAGACCTTGTGACCTAATTGTAGGTTAGCTGTGCGGATGACCGTGATATCTAGAAATGGGAGTTTACCCTCAATTTCTTTTTCCATGGTGAATTGTCTGTTCAGGTGGATGTTGTTGAGGTGGTCTAAAAACTCCATAATTTCTACCTCTCCAGGCTCCAAATGATAAAGGTATCATCTATGTACCAGAACCAGACTGTAGGTTTGTGGGGTGCAGATTTTAAAGCTGTTTTTTTCAAAATGTTCCATGTAGACGTTTGCTATAACCGGGCTGAGAGGGCTTCCCATGGCAACCCCATCCATCTGTTCATAGAATTCGTTATCCCATTGGAAGTAACTGGTTGTCAAACAATGGTGGAATAAGGCTGTTATGTCCTCCGGAAAAATCTGATTAACAAGTGCAAGTGTGTGTTTTACTGGAACCTTGGTAAAAAGAGATGCCACATCAAAACTGACGAGTATGTCCTGTGGGTTGAGTTTCAGAGGACTGATTTTGTTGATGAAATGTGTTGAATCTTTGATATATGTTGTGGTTTTTCTGATGTGGTTCTGTAGAAGATTGGCCAGATATTTAGCTAATTCATATGTAGGGACATTAGGGAAACCAATGGCACTCACGATGGGTCAGAGTGGGACTGAGTCCTTATGAACCTCATGGTAGCTGTGCTTCTCTCTTGCATAGTTTTTTTTTGTGTGTGTGTGTGTGGATGAAGTGAGGAATTCCTGATCAGCAGGCTCGTTTGCCTGGTGATTTGCAGGTTGGATCTCATTTTAGTTTTTTTGTATGTGGCGGGGTCCAGAAGTTCTCTAATCTTATTTTTGTATTCTTCTATTTTCATGATCACTGTGGCATTGCCTTTGTCAGCTGGTAGAATAATGATGTCTGGATCAGCATTGAGGGTCTTGATGGCATTTCTCTCCTTACATGTTATCTTGCTGGTAGGAAGCTTTGCTTTTCGTGGAATACTTGGCATCTCCCCTCTTATCTCTTCAGCTTCCTCTTCAGGTAAATGATGAATGGCAGCTTCTACATTTGTGATGATGTCTTCCACAGGAATCTCTGTGGGGGTGACTGCAAAGTTACCTCCCTTGGCTAAGATGGAGGTTTCTTCCAGTGAGAGTTTATGATCCGTCAGATTGATGACAATGCGTGCGTTGTTGAGCATTGGGTTTGTCTGTCTTTTATCCTGGAATTTATTAAACTTCTGCTTCTGTTTGGAAGTATTGCTTGTTAACCCATGTTCCATTTTTCTGTAGGTGAGATTATCAATCTTGTCCCAATCATGAGTTCTCATTTTCTGGCTGGTGTTCATGTGCAAGGAAAACAGCTTTACTGTTGATCTGGGAATTGTCATTGCTATAAGGTGCCAGAAGCGGGCTCAGGTCCCTTCACACTTGGTAGAATTATATGATTAACTAAGCTAAAGCCTTGCCACAAAGACAGAGGGTCCTAGTGCTTCTTCTGCATCTGTGGTCCCTGGGAAACTCTTATGGGGGCAGCTGTTTCTGATTTCAGAAATGTGATAACATAGAAAGTCTGCTTTTTTTTTTAGTACTGCCAATTAACATGAAAATATACATTCAAAGCATCCATTACTGGAAGCCTTCCATTAATTCCACAGTGATCCATGCAATGCTCACCTCCAGGCTAGACTACTGTAACTTGCTGTATGTAGGGCTACCCTTGAGATTGACCGGGAAATTGCAACTGCTCTAGAATGCAGCTGTGCGTGTTCTTACAGGAACACCCATTAGAGCACCTATCCAACCAGTGCTCTGCCAACTGTACTGGCTCCAGACTGACTACTGGATCAGGTTCAAGGGTTTGGTGCTAACCTCTAAAGTCCTAAATGGTCTGGCACCAGCATACCTTTGGGACCCCTTCTCTGGGTACACCCCCCAAAGAGCACTATGTTCAAGTAATAGAAACCTGCTGGTGATGCCCAGCCCCAAGAGCGTCCAGCTGTTCTCAACCAGAGCCAGGGCTTTCTCAGCCCTGGTTCCAACCTGTTGGAACAGTCTTCCAAGTGAGATCCGGGCCCTGCAGGACTTGATGCAATTCTGCAGGGGCTGTAAAGCAGAGTTGTTCTGCCAGGTGTGTGGTTGAGGACAGCAACAGGCTTTCCATCAGGACTGGCCTCCTCCCTTCTCTCTACTACTCCCCCTTCCTTCTTATCAGGCATTTTTTAGACATTCATCCCTCTGAGATTCAGTGCCATCGATTGTGTGATATTTGATTGTTTTTATTGAATTTTATTATTTATTGTTATCTACATGCAGGGGTCATTTCCTGCAGGAGCGCACAGGAGCGGAGCTTCGGCAGTAAAGAGCCCAGGGGGTGAGCACATGCAACAAGCCCTACCCCCTGCTCCCAGCAGCCCTCAGTCAGAGCAAAAAGCAGCCAGGTAAGTTGCAGAGCTCCCCCCGGCCCAAGACAGTCCAGTGGCACCTTTAAGACCAATTTTTATTCAGGTACAAGCTCTCCCTCCCCTGCGAGGACAGATCTGCACCTCCCCCCCCAATAGCTAACAATCCAAAACAGTCCAGTGGAGCCTGAGCGGTGGGTGTTGCCTTCTGACACACTTCCAGTGATGTCGGGGGGGATGCAAATAAGTTATGCTAATTAGTTATGCTAATGAGCTCCTGCACCTCTTTTTCTATGAAATGACCCCTGTCTACATGAATGTTTTAAACATCATTTATATGATAGTAACCACCTTGACTTCCCGGGGGGGGGGGCTGGGGCTGGGCCAGAGGCATTGTTGTGCTAGGTCCTTAAAAGAACCGAGGCCCAGTGACATCATAGGGAGGAGCCAGTGATGTCACAGGCCATTGTCACGATTTATGGAGGCGGAGCCATGTGGGATTTAGGAAGGGGCTCTCCATATATTTAGGAGGGCTTGGGAACCCTTGGGAACCACCCTAGCCAGTTTGGTGTAGTGGTTAAGTGCATGGAATCTAAGTTGGGAGAGCCTGGTTTGATTCCCCACTCCTCCACTTGCATCTGGCTGGATGACCTTGGGTAAGCCATAGCTCTGATAAGAGCTGTTCTTGAAAAAGAGCAGTTTCTGTCAAGAGCTCTCTCAGCCCCACCTACCTCACAGGGTGTCTGTTGTGGGGAGGGGAAGGGAAAGGAGTATGTAAGCCGCTTTGAGACTCCTTCAGGTAGTGAAGGG
>NW_015172595.1:335751-337160 GCF_001447785.1 Gekko japonicus | reverse complement strand
ATAAAACCCTGGAGAACCACTGCCAGTCTGAGTAGACAATGATGACACTGGTGGACTGATGGCAGAGAGACCATGCTTTGTGTGCCAAAGGATAAACGTTTAAACCTAGGAGGTCTAAGAGAACAGGTGCGGGAAAGGATCTTTCTCTGTTGAGTCTCTGAGCTCATCTGCATCAGAGCAGACCAGGCTGAAGTAGATGGACCAATGGCATGGCATGAAGACCAGTGTGGATTGAGGAGACCCGTGTTCAGATCTATATTTTGCATGGTGCTTACTCGGTGATACTGGGACAGTTAGATTTGAGTCCAGTAGTAGATTAGAGACCAACAAGAGTTTCAGGGAATAAGCTTCCAAGAGTCAAAGCTCCCTTCATCAGGCTGGGTGATATTGCCATTGTCGTGAGGTCAATATAAGGGAAGGGAGACTGGAGGAAGGGTGGGATAAAGAGGGGATTGACAGACAACATGTGAGCAGCAGAGTCCATTGGGATGGAAGAGGAATTTACAGGGGGGAAATAGCACCAACTGATGTGACTAAGAAAACAGATCTTCCCAAACTAAAGCATCATAAATTATAGCATGAACATGAACCTATATTGTGATGCATTAAGTGATGTAGCAGTGGAGACAAAACCTTTAGTGGTATTTAATTGAACTTCCTGGACAGGCAGAGGGTTGCCACTGGCCAAACTGCTCTGACTTTAGAGAGTTGGGACAAGAAACAAGGCTTGAGGAAGGGGATGTAGATCCATGGTTATAGAAAAGAAGGAGTCTATGACCTGAGAAAGCAAATGAAGCACGACATAGAAAGATGTACATAGTTGAGAGGAATTAGAAAGGAATGGAGATGCACAGTTGGTGTGAAGTACATTTTAGAAATTATAGAAACAGCATAGAAGTTTCTTAGGTGGGGTTAGCTACAATGCTATTGCAAGGTCTGTGTGATACAATAGGGGAGGCAGTCCACAGAAACCTGTATTACATTTTCAGACTCTCTCTCTCTCATATACTTTAATCTCATATACCCTTCCTATAACAATTCCTCATCAGTCTAACAGAGACATCCTACTGAGATCTTGTCAGCAAGCTGCCATTCTGTTTTCTGTGACCTCTGTGTACATATCCTTTCCCTGTTGCACCCGGCTTATTTTCTATCATCCTGCTCCTGCGTTGGAATGCACAAGATAACTGCTGGAGGTTGTGTGGGGGAGACGATGCTGTAATGCTTGCCTATTGCTTTTCTCATGAGATAGATGCCTCAGTATTTGACTATAAAGAGCTCTGTTCAAATCCTTAACCACTGAGCTTGCTAATACTTTCTCCTCTTTCAGTTCCTTAGATCAATTTGCCCAATCCCCCATCAAACTCAAATCTTATTGGCTCTTGCAACTATGAGTAAATTATTATTAC
>NW_015172595.1:335591-335726 GCF_001447785.1 Gekko japonicus | reverse complement strand
CCTGGGAAGCACCCACACAGCACCATGCCATGGACCCAGATGGCTCAGGTTAGCCTGATCTCATCAGATTTTGGAAGCTAAGCAGGGTCAGCTCTGACTAGTATTTGGATGGAAGACCTCCAAGGAATACCAGGG
>NW_015172595.1:335311-335510 GCF_001447785.1 Gekko japonicus | reverse complement strand
TGGGGAGTCCCTGGTTGTTTACCCATGACCCTTACATCTTGTGGGAAGAAGGGGTTGTCAAATTTGTGTCGACTAAATGTGTTGATCACTGCTGGTTGGACTCGTGGGGGGACCGGCCGACCGCACAGTTCCCCTGCGGCGCTTTGCAGCCGGAAGAGTTAGCTTCTTTGCCTCGAGAGTATAGAGACTTGGCGAAAGT
>NW_015172595.1:328167-334179 GCF_001447785.1 Gekko japonicus | reverse complement strand
GAGCGGGCCTTCCTGCGCTCCCCCCGGCAGGCAGAGCCGCGGGGGAGGAGGAGGAGGGGTGGGGGGTGCTGCTCTGCTCTGGTGGGCGGGGCTTGTGGGAAATTGAGAGCCGCCTCCAGAGCGGGCCTGCCCGTGCTCCCCCCGGCAGGCAGAGCCGCGGGGGAGGAGGAGGAGGGGGGGGGGTGCTGCTCTGCTCTGGTGGGCGGGGCTTGTGGGAAATTTCGGGGGGGCTGAAGCCCCGGAGCCCCCACGAAGATTACGCCGGTGCCTTGAACCTCTTTACGGGGATGCCGGGATATGTCTAATGTAATAGATAGATAGATAGATAGATAGATAGATAGATAGATAGATAGATAGATAACTCTGAATAGTGTTAATGGTATTCCACCAATGGCAATATACCAATGACTACCAACAGTTCAGAGGGATATCACCTTTAACTCACAATGTACATCCTCACCACAACTCCCTCTTCTTCTTAACTGCTACCTTTGTTGTCCTTCTGTTTGCACCCTCAGAACTCCCATGGTCAATTGCTAAGGTATAGTAAAGGATGGGGATTGCTAGTAACTGAAGCTTAGATCTCTCAGTCCTGTAACATGACAGTCACTGTTGTTAGAGTGTAAATCTGTTATGGGTGAACAGCAGCAGCAAATTGGATTGTGGGAATCTGTCTTCTAGCTCCTTAGTGTCCTTTGCTGGCCTGTCCCTTCCATGATGAATGGCTTGGTGGTGGTGGAAAGTGCCTCAAGTTGCAAATGACTTATGGTGACTCTGTAGTGTTTTCAAGGCAAGAAACGTTCAGAGGTGGTTTGCAATTGTCCACCTCTGTGTAGTGACCCTGGACTTCCTTTGTGGTCTCCCATCCAAATACTAACCAGGGCTGAGTTTTCTTAGCTTCTGAGATCTGACAAGATCAGGCTAGCGTGGCCATCCAGGTTACGGTTTAGCTGAATTTCAGGTATTATTGTACTGGCTGTTTCTATAGGGCTCAAAGACATTAATAAACATTAATTCAAAAGTCCTAACAACAGCCATGTAAAGAAGGGTATTTTTATTCTGTCATTACTGTCATTATCAACAACTGGTGCAAAATGCTTCAGAAAATATATAAAATATATGTCACCTATATAAAATATTGCTTTCATACTGCCTCTATTACATGTGGCCTAATATTTTACTTTTATTTTTATCTATTTACTTATTTTACCTTATCACTATTGTTATTATGCTTTTAGCCTATTAGGTTTTAGTCTATTGTGACAGTGATCTTAATTAACAGATTGTTTATTTGCATCATTAATGGGCGGATTTTTAATTGTTTGAATGTTGCATTCATTGTTTTCATATGTTGTCTGCCATCTCGAGAGCCATTAGGCTGAGAATGTGAATTAAAAGTTATTTCAGTAAACTGTCGTCATCATTATCATCTCAATATTACAAAGGAGGAAAGAAAACTGAAACACATAATGGATGTATATCAGGTCTTCTAAAATGTTTTTGTTGAATGACAAGTGGCACTAGCAGCCTGTGTAGGAAGGGTAGAAGACAGCTTAACCCCTTTCCCTCCCACTGATTGTCAACTCAAAATTGAATCCCCAAGGTACTTTTCTTTCCACTGGGGAAATGATACAGAGACCATATCTTTTGGCTTCCCCCCAAACCCTTGTATGTAAATTTTAATACCATTAGTAGGTTTTAGGAGAAAAAGGACTCTAGGTCTCCTGTGTGTCTGGCACACTTGGAACCACATAGCTTTCACATGGCTCCACGAAATATCTCAAAAAACTCATTCCATTCCCTTCTGAATAGACTCCAGCCTGGGCTGCTGAGACAAATGCTCCATTTCATGACTTTATCCTCTGATCTACAGTATGTTCATGAGCTAGTTAAAATTAAACTTAGCTATCAAAATGCTAAACCTGATAGCTCATTTATCTTTCTGTCTCCCAACTCTACATTACAATACAGCTGTGATTGATCTTGCGTCTTCAAGGTACTATATGGTATAAAAACTAAGAGAAGATTAATTAAAAGCCGTCGCATCCAGACAGGTTTTTAAATAAGTTTTAGATTTAAACAATATATCAGCTGAAGCAGAAGGAGTCCAAGCCCTAGAGCCTATGACTCTCGTGTATTTTCTCTCTCTCTGCTTTTGGACATTTGAATAGTCTTCTTCATGGTTGGAACATCCTCATGGATATACAAAGTCAAACAAGGGATGAATGTAACACAATATTATCTACTAACATATAAAGATAGGAGGAGGAGGAGGAAGAAGAAGAAGAATTGGATTTATACCCTGCCCTTCACTCAGAGTCTCAGATCAGCTTACAGTCTCCTCTTCCTCTCCCCACAACAGACACCCTGTGAGGTAGGTGAGTCTGCGAGAGCTCTGAGACAACTGCTCTTGAGAGAACGCCTCTGAGAGAACTGTGATTGACCCAAAATCACCCAGCTAGTTGCATGTGAAGGAGTGGGGAATCAAACCTGGTTCTCTAGATTAGAGTCTGCCGCTCTCAACCACTACAGCAACAGGGATGCCACTGAGAAGGTGGCACATGAAATTGTCTTGAAAATTATCCATATCCTTTTCTTCCGAGAATACTGCTGTCAAACATTCTCTGAATATGTGGCTTTCCCCCCACTTGCATGTTCAACGATGCCTTCTTAAGGACATTTTTCTGGGAGTAAGCCTCATTGAATATATCTGAGTAGGATTCTGAGTTTGACTTGCTTAGGATTGCTGTCTGCAGGGGGAAGAGAAAGCAGCAAAGAAGCCTGTGGCTCAGTTCAGATATTTACTGGATTTGCAAGTGTTTTTGCATATTGGAAGTTCTGGTACGCTGTGTTTCCCTTCCACTATGCATACAGTGGAAGGTACCCCATGTTTGTCCAATAACACAAACCCCCAGTTTAGTTGATGATTCCCCTTCAAAAAGGGTGGCAATCACATGAATTGCATATTGATATTAAACAAGGTGTGTACATGTGTGTGCATATGCCCATTCTTCTACTATACAGAAAGCCTTGCTCTATAAAAGTCTCACAGTACCATTGTAAATGGAGTTACCCTTTATAAGTCCATTAATGTCTTAGAAAGTCTGCTCAGGACTCCACTATTAAAATGAAAAAAACACCATATTTTTTTTAAAAAAATTGAAACTTCAAAATCCTGTGTTAATGGTTATATTTCAAGGGCTACTCTGGTTGTTGTGGTAGTAATGTCTCTTTTTTATATTGGTAACTTTTCTAGAAAAGTTTTTATTCTTCAGTCTGTTTCAACAAATTAGACATTTTTTATGCTGTGTGATCTATTTCCTGACTCTCTTAATTAAGTCTTTCTATTAAATCACAAAGTTACATTTCTTGCGCTTGCTTACCCTGGGTCCTTAGTCTTGTCTCTAAACTAAAGGTTATCTGACCAAGATATGTCAGGCACTGGATGCTGGTGGTGTTTTGCCACACTGTAAGTGGAATATGATGTTCTCATGGAACTCAAAGCTAATTTAAATTTTAATCATACAACAAAAGGACATCTCTCTTCCGCCCTATCTCCACTTGACTTTGCACCACTGAATTAATTCCAGGCTCATTTAATTTTCTGAGGCTGGGTTCCAATAACTCAGGGCACTAGTGTTGCATCATCTCCCACAGTAGAAGAATGGCAGTCAGAGTGCCATCCTAAGCAGAGTTACACCCTTCTAAACCCACTGATTTCAGTGGACTTTAGAAGGGTGTAACTCTGCTTAGGATGGCACTACCAGTGGCACAGTGGAGTCTGGCCCCACTGGCGGACCTCCTGATGGCACTTGAAGTTTGGCTACTGTGTGACACAGAGTTTTGGACTGGATGGGCCACTGCCCTGGTCCAACATGGCTTCTCTTATGCTCTTATGTTCTTAGGCTTTGTGAATGTTATGATATTACTCTTCAGGAGGCTGATGGGAAGAAAGGAGTCTGTCTCCTCATATTGAGGTGAATCAGTTGGGAGCAACATGGAAAGTTGCAGTGCAGTGCAGACAGAGAGGTGGTATGTTTTCAGTAGTAGTGACGACTGATTTTTTAAATGGCTGGGTTTGTATGGTTTGCTAATTTTAGTTATTTTTATGCAATGTTATTATATTTGTGAGCTGTGTCAAACAGGTCTCTGGAGGGAAAGCATAACGATTTTCAAAGTAGACAGACAGATAGTTTATACTGATATCCTAAACAGGAGATACTAACATACGGCAACCGTTTGTCTACCAATAAGTTCTATTTCTTTTATATTAATTTATATTTTATTACCCATTTTAGCTCTGTTTTCCCCATTGGTTTTGTAGACTACTTTGTATTGTGTACTTGTGTTGCATGGATTATGTAGACAATTTATACAGCTTTTTATATATAGGTGCATTTTATATATTTGTATAATATATGTATAATGTTTAATATCAATCTTTTGTTGTACCAGCAATGTAGGAAAAAGAATGTGTATTTGGGGTAAAATTTAGAATGATGAAACAGAAAGCTTCATGAGAATAGAGAATCAAATTCATACAAGGAAGAAGCAAAATAAAAATGTGATATTTGGAGTGGCTGAGAAATCTACAATCCTCCCTACCTAGGAACTCTGTCATAACTCTATCTTGTTATGTTCTACCTGAAGTGGAGGAGGATTTTACTATCCAGTTGAAAGCTCCTGAAGCATAGCCATTTTTTGACAAGTTGACGTTTTGCTATGTCTTGGCTGGCAAGGGAGATAGTATTTCAGGTAGGAAATCATGACATGTAGCATTCATTCAGACTGGCACATTTACCTAGTCTCCAGTTTTGCAAGAACAGAAAATTTGTTAGTAGTCCAGTTAGGAGATACTAAAATGTAGTCATTGTTAGCAAACTGGTAATGTAGTTTGCCGCACCTCGGCTGCAGAGGGAACCAGTGTTCTAGATAAGAGATCCAGACATGCAGCTATTTGGAATGCTAGTCCTCCTGAAACATGTGCACTGAATCTAGTTCTTCTCTCCTTGGAACGCAGGGAAATCTAATGCTCCAATGAAGTGTAGCAGTTTTGGACAAGCAATTTTTATCCGTACTGGAGAATGCTTTGATTAGGAATCCCTGACATGAATACAAAAAAGTCAGGCACAAATTCATCCAATCTACTATTGTACTCCATGAAATGGAATGATCCATGTAGCACAGCTATCCATATCGCATAGCATAGCTATTTTTGACAAATGCTGATATATATGGACAGAAAGACTGTTGCAGATCCTGACACGTTCCAATTTCGGGGGGGGGGGATTCTGGCTAAGTGAAGCATGCCCTGTGAACTCTTGTGGAAATGCTGCCAAAATTAGTGGTTTAATTTAGAACATCCTCGAGCATACGGATTGTTGGCAGCACACAGAATGACTTTTCAGCATCCAAACCAGAAAAGGAGATAGTGTTCCAGGTAGGAGAGCTTGATGACAGCTTCCAAGCAATGTTTTAAGGATAGCCCCATATAGAAAACATTACAGCAGTCAGTTCTTGGGGTGACCTTGCCAGATAGTTCCTAGGGTAAGAATGACAGGTTCTCCCCATATCCCTATAATTTTACCTCACATTGTATGTGTGTGAACTAAGCTGGGTTTCTGTTTACTCTTTTTGTCATCGTGATGACTGATAGTGCTATGAGCCATGGAGAACATGGCATATCCCTCTGCCCCTCACGTGCATTCAAATGAACTCCAGGCTGAGATGATTCTGATATTTTTTTAAAAAACAAAAAAACCCACCTTTTAACTCAGTTAATAAACCTGAGAGGTGGCACTTCCATGTTAGTTGGACCATTTCTTAACAGTAGCAAGGCTCACCCTAGTTTTATGACCAATACTCCATCTGTGCATTACAAAGGAAAGGCCCATATTTGTTCGGGAACAACACAAGGCCTTTGCATCACATGTGCAATGGGAGTCTTTTCCTGTCTGCAACCAAAGCAGCAAGGAGAAGTCACTTTAGCAGCAGCACCCCCTCCCCCCACAT
>NW_015172595.1:317588-328127 GCF_001447785.1 Gekko japonicus | reverse complement strand
ACAGACCAGGAACAATTAATTCAGCTCTACTGAACATGCAGGAAGGAAAAGACACTTAAGAGGACAGCACATCACAAGTAGAAGAGTAAATAGCATCATACATGGAAACATATTAATATTTTTGTCTACAAATCTCAATAGCAATGCTTGAAGACGGATAGCTCTCATTTTTTTTCTTTCAAAGTCAGACAGAAAGGCACAGGAAGGTTGCTCAATTTGTCCATGTCAATGGATAATGCAACAAGTTCAACAATCCAGTTTTTCTGGGATTGATTCTTATTGCATGGTTTGGCTTCTTACTGCATGGTTTGACCTGAGATGCATGAATGAACAGAAACTGAACTCAAAACTTTGTTCTCACATAATTTATTATTTATTTGCTTTCAATTTGTATCCCGCCTTACCAGTGCAAACTGGCTCACATGTGTTTGTTAACACTTTGTATTTGTATGCTAATTTACTGCCATTCACAGTTCTTAACAACTGCCTTAATCCAATCTCAGCTATAATCACCCAGTTACTTCTGCATCTTTTCTAACTTGCCCTTCCTGTCAACACCCCCCCACACACACACAAACACCTATATGTGATGGTTGAGGAAATTCTGCTTCAATGTGTCTGAAGAAGTGTGCTTGCACACGAAAGTGTATATATTGAGTAGTGGGTTGCTGCATGGATGGATGACAGACAACGACGTAGTGCATAGCACGCTTTATTGGTACACAACACGAACGAAGAACAACGGCCGGCAGGCCAACTATATACATATCCAGGGGCACACTCCTAGGTCCCATTGGCGGGTTTGAATATCCCGCCACGGTCCCATTGGTTCCCCCAGTGGAGGGACTAGGATCCTAGTCCCCATTGTTATTCCCGCTTCAAGCTCAGGGTGTTCGCTGGCCCCCAGTGGTGGTCAGCGTACACAACAGTATACCTTGAATAAAACTTTGTTGGTCTTAAAGGTGCCACTGGGCTCAAACTTGGAACAGAAATATGTGAGTGCTGTGTCTATTGAGGAGACCACATACATGTGCAAATCACAGGTGTTTCCTTAAAACCATTGACAATCGAGGTCTTCATTTTCTCTTTTGCCATTTGTCTTCCCCATCTTATTCTTGTACTTTATGTTATGGTGCCTAATGCAGTTTTGCCTTCTTATCCTTCTTCCACGGAATACACAGTTCTCCTTTCCACACTTTATTTCCATAACAGCTCTGTGGAGCTGAGAGTGACTGGCCCAAAGTCAGCCAACAAACACCAAGGTAGAATGAAAATCTGAACTAAGGTCTCCCAGAGCCTAGTCCACATTCAAACCAATATACCACACTGCTTTCCATGTCAGGTAAGAAGCTGGACTTAGAGCTGGTTCACCCGTGTATCTTCGGCTGGGCTACAGAACTCCTTACCACTCCACCATCAGGAGTAATGACAAGTGGATGGGGAAATTTGGTTTCTGTCAGTAAAAGGCAGGGGAAGGGGACAGGGCTTTTCCAGGGCTTTTTTTGGCCTTTGAGGGAGGTGGGTGGGTGGGAAAGAGAAAAGGGAGCAGGGAAACCTGATGTTATGGGGGCTGCCAGGAGAAGGAAATGAGGAAATTGTGTGGGGAGGGTGATACAGGAGAATGTATGGTGCTTCTGTAAGTCCTCTTAAGGTTCTATACCATGCAACTGCCCATACTGATTGCCAGAACCATGCAGAATTTTCCTGGGGAGAGGTGGCCAGGGGAGGGAAGGAGGAAAAAGCTGAAGGGGGGGGCAGATAATGATACGTTGGCTAGTGGGTGGGAAAGAGAGAAGGAAGCAGGAAAAGGGGAGAGCTTATGGGAGCTTTTAAAGAAAGGAAGAAGGAAATGATGATACAGGGGGAAATAAATGCCTTCTGAAAGTCCTTGCATATCCCCCACTTGTCATGTCTAATATTATGCTTTGTTTTCAGATTTCTGTAATCCTAGTCCTATTACTTCACTTATCAAATGCCTTATTCTATTGATTGCATTGTTTTACATTGTGTAATCTGCCTTGAGTCTCAGTGAGAAAGATGGACTATAAATAATATAAATAAATATATCTTCTGAAATATACTGGGTTCAGATGTGTAGAAGTGATCAGCTCATAGTTTACTAGTGATTCAGCAAGAGAAAGAAGAAGACTGGAATCCCTAGCCGAAGCCAGGTATTTATATCTGAAGAGGGCTACACCCAAAAACACCCCACTCCCAACGATAGGCTATTTACACTCTATTGTTTCCCAGTTGGTCTACTCTAGGATGCTTGTCTCCCTACTGGTCCATTCTAGGATCCTAGCAATCTATTGTTATGCATCCCAAACTCAGTCCTTTTGCAAGGGCAGTTCAGGCTCAATTCATAACATCTTCTTACATCCACACTATAATTCAAAAGTGCTAAGAGAAGGCACACACACAAAAGTGCAGGCCCATTTAGAACTTTTGATAAAACAAACTTTTTAAATAAAAAAGTACATGTGCCATTTGTAATTGGTGATGCAATCATAGTCTGAACCACAAGGAATTTGCCTGCTTCATCTGGAGGATGTATAGATGAGGCTTCTCTCAACTTTAGTTTGCCCAAACCCACCTCAGAGGTAAGCCGTCACTTTAGTAGGGGTTCCCTGTTCTAGGTATGCCTGACACAATCCAGCTGAAAGTTGGGGCACCAGTGAGGGAATCATTTGGCAGCACCATTTCCTAACTGAACATGGTCATTACCATTTGGAGGAGGTGCAAAAATGCAGGGGTCGTTTGGGGCCGGAGCGTGCCAGAGCACCGCTCTGGCAGCCCAGGAGTGGGCACAAGTCTCCCCCTTTTTTGCTTCCCCTTCTGACATCCCTTCTGGTGATGTCGGGGGCATGGCATATGCTAATGGGCTATTATGCTAATAGTCTATTAGGTATGCTAATGAGCTCCTGCAGCTCTTTTTCTACAAAATGACCCCTGCTAAAATGTATTTTACTTACTGCATTTTTGTTAGGTATGTCAGGAGGGTATTGTGCCTCTTAGATGGGATTGTTTGGTCATCTTCAGCCCCCATAGTTCTGGAGACTGGCTGATGTGGGTGCAGTTTCCTGTTCTTTTACTTAGTTGTGCTCTGAGATAATACCAGTTACGTTTACAGTGTGCTGAACTTCATTTCACCACTACCAGACAGCAATTTTTATCTTGCCCTTCCTTGTAGAAGCTCAGGGAGGTGTACATGATCAGTCTCCCTTTTCCATTTAACCATCAAAACAAAACTGTGAGATAGGTTAGGCTGAAAGAGAATGACTGGGCCAAGGTCACTCAGCAAGCATTGTTGTAGAATAGGGATTTGAACCTGTGTTTTTCAGATCCTAGTCCGATGCTTTAACCACTACACCAAGTTAGATTTCAGACAGTTAGTTCATTGCTCAGCCAGCCTCACTCACCCCCAATTTGATCTTTGGGGTTTACTTTTTTATATTTAAGTATATTTATAGTCTGCCTTTCTCACGGGGCTCCAAGTGGATTACACACAGTGAGTCAGTACCATCAACAAAGCGGGACATTCAGTAACCAGTGCATTAGGATTCTAGAAGTCTAGAAACAGCAGGAAGAATGGAAACATAGCATGAATATTAACATAAGTATTAACACATTAAGCGGTACAGAAATTACATAATAGGATCCTACTTACAATAAGCTATACACATAGGGTCGCCAGGTCCCTTCATCTTGCTGGCAGGGGGGATTTGGGGTGTTCCAGGAGTGGGCGGGGTTGTCCCCAATGTGTTGATGTCACCTGGAAGTGACATCATCATATTGGGGTGGTGGAGGACCCTCGCCCTCCAGCCCCTGCGGAGCAACCAGCCCCTCCCAACTGGCAGTGGCTGCAAACATACCTCCCTCCTTCCTGCCAAGCCAGCTGGTGAGTGAAGTCCTGGGGGCCAGCTGCAGCTGGGAGGCAGAGCTGACGTGGGCTTCAATGGAGAGAGCAGTCACCCCCCTCTCCTTCTCCCACCTTCCTCAGCCAAAAGTGGGCTGCCTCGAAGGCAGCACTTCCCTGGAGTTTTTGTTTTTGTTTGCCTTCCTCTTCCTCAGAGCAGTGCCTTGGAGCCATGCAGCGCCTCTGAGCAATTCGCCCATGTCTTTTTGCCTCCCCACCAAGACTGTGCTCATGTGTACACCTCCACCCCTAGGCAAAGAAGAAGAGATTGGATTTATACCCCGCCCTTCACTACCTGAAGGTGTCTCAGAGCAGCTTACAGTCCCTTTTTCTCCCCACAACAGGCACCCTGTGAGGTAGGTGGGGCTGAGAGAGCTCTTTCGAGAACTGCTCATGAGAGAACAGCTCTGAAATAAGTTGTAACTGATCCAAGGTCACACCAGCAGCTGCATGTGGAGGAGTGGGAAATCAAACCCTGTTCTCCCAGATTAGAGTCCGCACTCCTAACCACTACACCAAACTGCGCTGCTCCTGCTGAGTCCATCTATGTCCCCTCCCCTGGTTTTTGAGGGGTGGTGGGAGCACAGCACCAAGCTGACTCCCTCAAACAAACAAACACAGCAGAAGATGGCACCAGCTACTGGGGGGGGGTGTGGAATGGCATGGTGTGGGATGGGATGGGAAGCAGACTGAAACTGGATTTGTGTGAGTTGGTTGGAGAAGTGGACTTGAGGAGCTGCAAGGTTCCCAGACACCGCCCAATCATGCTGAGGCAGGGCGGGAGCAGCCCTGACAAATGCCCTGGCGCCACTTCTGTATGACGTCAGTGCATGGGGGTGGGGTTTCCCTTGCTGGCCAACTGGCCAGCAGTGGATAGAATCCCTCAAAACCAGGGGATTCCCCTCCCGGACCTGGGGAATGGCAACCCTATATACACAGCAGTACAGACAATAGTCTCATCTATCCAAGTATGTGAACTTTTGTCACAATCCAATTCAACTATTCCCTGCACAGAAAAGCCCTCTTGAACAGTTTCCCTAGCTTGTGGAAAGCCAGGAGAGTGGGAGCCTCTTCCGGCAGGCCATTCCACAAGGTGGGGGCCACCATGGAGAAAGCTCATGTAGGGGCAACTGTTGATTTTGCCCATTTGCAGCTTGGTGCCTACAGAGGCCCCTGCTGACAGGAGCGAAGTTATCATAGTGGAGCATAGAGAGAGAGGTGGTCCAGCAAATAAGAGGGGCCGAGGCCATCCCTTTGCTATGGTAGGTGTTGTCCCTGCTTAGAAACCCACATATAACTGTCATTTGGTACACACACACACAATATATATATTTTTTAAAAAATTAAGAAATGTTTGAGTGAAAAGCCCAGAGGTGACAGCATGTGAGAATGGCTGAGGAAAAGGTACAGTCAGTAGACATTACTGTAATAGAGTAAAAATTAAGAAAGGACCGACAACACAGCCTGTCTCCAGGATACAGTTGGTATTTTCACGCCTTGCCAATTATTCTGTTTGCATCAATTTGGGGCTATTTTTTTTAAAAGGTTCTTTTTAGTAGAGAGGAAACTGAAGACAAAAATGGCTAAAAAGCATAGAAAAATATTAGCTTTTTGTTTCCATAAAAGAATAATTATTCTTTTCTTCCAAAAGGCACGCAAACGGCCACATTATACTTTTATGACTTGAAAAGTGATAGTGCTACTTAACTAGGTTACTTTCATGTGGCAAGAAAAAGGGGAAATGAATGCAAGGTGGGGGGGTTAATTCCTCCCCTTTTTCCTTACTCAGTGATGTGTGGGAGATGTGCTAATTTAATGCTGCCTGATGTCGAGATCATATTGTACACGGAGGAGGTTAATGGAACAGGCTGGAACAGGCTACGGGCCTAATTCACCTGGCCATTTCCACACCTGAAACCTGTTGCTCGACATGTGCAGTGGCTCTCACAGGCTAAGAATCAAGAATTGTCTGAGTTTGGTGGGTTAGCCACACTACCTACAGTCCTGGCAGTCTTATTGCATATGCTAACAGTTCTGCATGCCCTTAGCTAAGAATGTGGACTGCTGTGCTGCATTGTAAAGCCTATACTCTAGACTGTTTTTCTTCTACTCTTTGGGGTTTTGTTGTTGTTGTTGTCATCACTGTGTGACTGTGAATAATTCTCCTATCGCACATGAAGTTCCTGCCATAGTCTCTCCCATATTTTGTACATTGTCAGTGCCATGGTAAGCACAGGGTACTAAGTCTATTGAAGTTAAGTCTATTTTAAGGCTATTGAAGTTAATGGGCTTAGAAGGGTGTAACCCTGCTTTGGAAGGTATTGTGTACTTGGAAAGGTATTGTACTCTACAAGTGGAAGAGTGGCAATTTGATTTCACTGGCAGGTTTACAAATACAGCCCAGAGATTACAAAATTCAATCCATTTCACAAAGCCACCAGTCCCAGAAGTGGGCATATGGATTCTACCTGTGATAACCTCCACTTTCAATAATAAAGGATTAGGACACTGTTGCTAAGAAGGTACATTTGCACAGGAGCTCATAAAATATGTTAGGTTTCCCCTCCACCTAGGCAAAGCCAAAGGTTGTTTCCTCTATCTCTTTGGTTCATTATCAGCACCAGGGCAGTGGTCAGCTGAATGGTGCAGATTTCTCTCCCAAAACATATCCTTTAGGACTTCCAGCTCCTGGTGGATCTGAAAGCTGATTGAATACAGAACATAACTGAACAAAGGTGGATATTTTGAGAACATAAGAAAAGCTCTGCAGATCAGATGTAGTCCAACAACTTGTTTCCAACAGTGGCCAGCCCCATGCCCCATGGAAAGTCTCTTTTTTAACTTATTTTTTTATTTTGCCTTAGCAAGCATACAACAAACATATATTGTACCTTCTACAGGTAAACCTATGAATTTACAATTACCAAAAATGGAACAAAGGAAAGAAAAGCATTGCAGTAATAATCTGATAATATTGACAGGTTCAAAAATGTGCTAATATACTATAACATTGCTTTGACTGCACCACTTCTTTTAACGTATCATCGCACATCAAGTATTCTAACACTGGAAACCATTGTTCCACAAATTTGGAGTTATAATGAATAGTCTCTGACAATGAAACTTGATCTGCTATCTTCTCCATTATAAAATAATCCTACAATTCACAGTGCTGCTGTGTGATGGTTAGCGAGTGAACAGTTTTCCAATTGGATGCTATTACAGATTTTGCAGCTGTCAATAAAGCACCAATTAGATTTCTGTTTGGGGAGCATATATTAGAGTAATTCCAAAGATTCAATAATATAGTCTCTGGCAGCATGCAAACCTCATCACTTGTTATTAATACTACACGTTTCACTATCTCGGTCCAGAATTTGCTAATACGCTTACAACCCCACTAACAATGAATAAAAGTGCCCCTTTCTCCACACTTCTTCCAACAAGGAGTTTGGTGAGTCATGTTAATGTGATGTAATCTTGCTGGCGTCACATACCAGTATGTCAAAGCTTTTATAGATTGTACTCTGATATTTACACACTTTGATCGAAGTGTTTTAGAACACCATATTCTTGTCCACTGTTACTCTGTGAAGGACCACAAACAGGACCAAACTCCCTGTCGGCTGCGAAGTGTGTGTGATTAAAAATGATATATGTTGTCCTCCCTTACCCCCATCATTGTTAGTCCCGTGTAAACACATGAGTAACTGTAAATCGCTCAGAGCCGGCAGCTCTGCAAGGATTAAGTGATCAATAAATTGAAAGATGATGATGATGATGATGATGATTAACAGTCCCATTGCCAAGCTTTTTGATATGGTAAGGGTTTTCACGACTCTGAACCAATTAATATTTTATAAATACATGAGATCACCCCCTTAAGATTGTCCCCATCTGTATCTGCTAAGATTTCAAAATCAATGGATGGAGCGCATAAACATTCTCTAATCTCCACTTTCTCTGTGAGATGCTTTAACTGTAGTCATTGATACCATGGTAACTTAAGTCCAGCTTTCTCGTCTGATTTTGATTTTTCCATTTTTTTCCTTTATATACAATATCTTTCAATTGTAGGAGATTGGCCTTCCTCCATGGTGTAAATTTCCCTTTTTCTAAGCCTGGTGTAAACCAGCTTTGGTCTATCAAGAGAGATAGTGATGAGATCGGTGATACAACCTAGAACCTTTTTTTTTTTAAATCCCAGGTAAATAATAAAGCACCTAAAAATGGGTTCTGTTTAATGCCAATCAAACATTCTGAGGACTTGTCCCAAACCGTGCCTGCAATAGTTTTTGGATTTGCTGTAGGATTGATTAGAATTAAGATATCCCTAAGGTGTGCTGCCTTATAGTATAGTTTCAAGTCCGACATGTCAAGGCCCTCTAACTTAGATGGCCTTTTAAGTACCTTTGCACTGAATCTTGATTTCTTGTAAGACCAGATAAAGTCACTTAAGCCTTTTTGCCATTTGTTCATAAGCATATTCAGGATTAGGATATTTCCATTGAATGGTCACCCAAGTATAAGAAAAATTCTTCTCTATGTGTTGCTTAAATTTTGGGAATATGTTTAAAGGGAATAGCTCACATTTTGCTCGAACAACCCTGTGATGTGACCAAATGTCTAAGATTGTCTTCAATATCTGTAGTGATATCTGAGGATCAGTTAGATAAACAGCTAAATCATCTGCAGATAAACTTACTTTATAATTGCAGCCTTTTATCCCAATTCCTTTAATTACAGAGTTAGCTCTAATAAGGCCTGAGGTTCCATGGCCATGGCAAACAACAGTGGGGATTGGGGGTATCCTTGACAAGTGCCCCAGTGGGACAAGTGCCCCAGCGATCTGACAAACTCGTCAGATCGCAAGCCATTTATTCTCACCGACTCCCTGGGCTATGCATAAAGAATCTTTATTGTTCTTAGGAATGTAGGTCCAAACCCCATTTGTTTCAATAAAAGGTGTAAATAATTCCATTCCAAACTGTCAAAGGCCTTCTCAATATCTAAGGCCAGGATAAGAGCTGTTTGAGTTTGGTTACAGAAGTTTATAATATTTAAAGTTTTATAAATATTGTCTGGCATGTCTTTTGGACATCGTCCATCTGGTTATAAATTAAGTCAGGACATTATGACCACTGTACATATTTTTTGATATTTATTCAGCAGTGAAATCAGTCTGTATGATGCCAGGGTCACTGGATCTTTGTTTTGTTTGGGAATAACCAGGGGTCATTTCATAGAAAAAGAGGTGCAGGAGCTCATTAGCATATCTCATTATTAACATAACTTATTTGCATATGCCATACCCCCTGACATCACCAGAAGTGTGACATCACCCACTGCTCAGGCTCCACTCCAGAGGTGAGTAAAACTGACCAGTTCTACCTCCATTCCCTTCCCCATCCAGCCTGCCAGGCAGGATGGCTGGGGAAGGGAAGGCAGCAGAGCCATAGCTGGGGGAGAAAGGGGGAGGCATTTATATGCCATCCCCCTTTCATTCTCCAGGGGGAAAAGGAGTAATTTAAAGATGCCTCCCTCATCTTGCTTTGCTTCCCCAGCTGGCCTGCCAAGGTGGACCAGCTGGGAAAACAAAACCAAAAAAAAAAAGATGGGGAGGCATCTTCAAATACCTCTCCTTTGTAGTAGAGATGGGACTATAAAGATTTCCCCCTTTTTTGATTATTCATATTTCGCTGGTTTTTATAGATTTATTCTTAAGTAATATTTTATTAGAATGTTAGAAAGGCCTGTTATATAGAAGGCTTTCCTCTTTATAATGTAGTGGGTTGCCGCATGGATGAACGACAGACTATGACGTGGTGCATAGCACGCTTTATTGGTACAAACAGAACAACAGACAAACGGCTGGCAGGCCAACTATATACACACCTGGGGACACACCCCTGGTCACCATTGGTGGGTTTGAATCTCCCGCCATGGTTCCCATTGGTTCCCCAGTGGAAGGACTAGGAGCCTAGTCCCTATTGTCCCTTAGAACTCAAGCTCAGGTAGAACGCTGGCCCCCGGTGGCGGCCAGCATACACAACATCCCTCCCCCCATAGTTCAGACCTACCCTAGGTCACATAGTCCTTTAGATACGACGGGGACCGTCGCTCTCTCGTGGACCGTTGGGGGGGAAGGTGTCGTACCTTCGGTTGGCCCGCCTGCTGCGTTGGGGAACACCGCCTGTAGAGGCCCTTCTGGCCCTGCTGCATTGGTGGCCGGGGCTTCTTCCGTGATTGCTGGCGGGGCCGGCGTAGAGTTGGGAGACGCTTCTGGGGTCGTCTCTGGAGCTGCGGGTGCCTGTTCATCACTTTCCCCGGCGGGCTGTAGTTCCCGTTCCTGCGTGTTGCCGTGTTCCGGAAGCATGCGCCGACGGAGCTGATCTATGTGCCTCCGCAGTACCTGGCCGCACTCGGTAGACAATTCATACATCACTGCTCCGAGGGGGCGAATGATGCGGCCCGGTAGCCACTCTGGCCCCCTTCCAAAGTTCTTTGTGAAGACCGGGTCTTCAGGGAAAAACCCTCGCGGCGCTTCCCGCAGCTCCGGCGTGTTTCGCAATTCTGGAGCTCGATCAGGGTGCAGGCGGTCTAGCAGGGTTCGCGGTCTCCTT
>NW_015172595.1:314700-314829 GCF_001447785.1 Gekko japonicus | reverse complement strand
GGGCTGGCGCAACTCTGCGAGGAACTCCACGGCAATTTCTTTGCCCAGTTGGTTGCGGGTGTAGAAAGTGACCCTGCAGGTTAGCTCGGTGGGTTTGGGTGCGAAGTAGTCCTGCACCGCCTTGAAGAT
>NW_015172595.1:311912-314541 GCF_001447785.1 Gekko japonicus | reverse complement strand
GCATGGATGAACGACAGACTACGACGTGGTGCATAGCACGCTTTATTGGTACAAACAGAACAATAGACAAACGGCCGGCAGGCCAACTATATACACACCTGGGGACACACCCCTGGTCACCATTGGTGGGTTTGAATCTCCCGCCATGGTTCCCATTGGTTCCCCAGTGGAGTGCATGGATAAACGACCGACGACGACGTGGTGCATGGCACGCTTTATTTGGTACACAACAAGAACAAGGAACAAACGGCCGGCAGGCCAACTATATACACACCTGGGGACACACCCCTGGTCACCATTGGTGGGTTTGAATCTCCCGCCATGGTTCCCATTGGTTCCCCAGTGGAGGGACTAGGAGCCTAGTCCCTATTGTCCCTTAGCACTCAAGCTCAGGTAGAACGCTGGCCCCCGGTGGCGGCCAGCATACACAACACTCTTGTAGGTCTGATATTGTTAGCAGACAATATAATAGGTACAAAGTTCATGATTCTGTAGTTCTTAAGGGCAAAACCTTGCAATGTCTGGGTCAGAGACGATTTTAGTCTCATATCAGTAATGAATACTTTTGTTTAGGGTATGAAGAATCCTTGCCCATTATCATTTAGGTTAGGTTAAGTAAACACCTAGGTTTTACTTAGATTGACGTAGATATATGTTTCTTTACATCTGGCCAATCAGAGGATTATTACTCAAATTATCACTGTCTTTTGTAACCAATTATGCTTTTTGAATATTGTTTTCTTGATGATGTTATTCCATGTATAAAAAATCATGTATTTCCTGAATATGTTCAAGAAGAAGAAGATGAAGAAAAAGAAGAAGAAAAAGAAAGTTGTCAACTTTTGATGAGTTATTTGGTCCAATTGCTTTGCCTGTTAATTGAAGCATATTCCCTGAATATGCTGAGAAGAAAGTAGTCAATTTTGGATGGACTATTTGGTCAGTTTCCTTGTTAATTGAAATAAAACATAGATGTTCCTCCTCATTTGACTTCATTTTTGACATGGAATCTAATCTGTACAACACCTTCTCTTCCCCAGCCAGCCTGACAAGACGCACTGGTTGGGGAAGCAAAGGGGAGTCTCTTAAAGATGCCTCCCCAACCTTCCTTAGTTTCCCCAGCCAGCCCGCCTTGGAAGGGTGGCTGGAGAAGCAAAGAAAGGTTGGGGATGCATCTTTAACAGCCTCCCTTTCCCTTCTCCAAGCGGCCTGCCAAGACGGGCTGGCAGGGGAAGCAAAGCGAGAAGGGTTTTAAAGTTTAAACCCCTTCTCTCTGGAGTCACACCACAGCAGCAGCACAATCTCCTATTGTATCCTATGGCCTCATAGAATACAATGGAAAGATTGTGCCACCGCTGCATTTAAACTCTACTCTCTGGAGTCATGCCGCAGCAGCAGTACAATTTTTCCATTGTATTCTATGGGGCTATAGGATACAATAAGAGATCTTGCCGCTGTAAGAACATAAGAACATAAGAAACACCAATGTTGGATCAGGCCAATGTTGGATCCAGTCCAACACTCTGTCACACAGTGGCCAAAAATACCAGGTGCCATCAGGAGGTCCACCAGTGGGGCCAGGACATTAGAAGACCTCCCACTGTTGACCCCCCCCAAGCACCAAGATGACAGAGCATCACTCGCCCCAGAGTCCCTATCTATAACTTCTGGCTAATAGCTACTGATGGACCTCTGCTCCATATTCCCTTTTGAAGCCATCCATGCTTGTCGCCATCACCACCTCCTGTGGCAGTGAATTCCATGTGTTAATCACTCTTTGGGTGAAGAAGCACTTCCTTTTATCCATTCTAACCCCACCGCTCAGCAATTTCATTGAATGCCCATGAGTTCTTGTATTGTGAGAAAGGAAGAAAAGTACCTCTTTCTCTACCTGCTCTATCCCATGCATAATCTTATAAACCTCAATCATGTCACCCCTCAGTCATCGTTTCTCCAAACTAAAGAGCCCTAAGCGCTTTAACCTTTCCTCATAGGGAAAGTGTTCCAACCCTTTTATCATTCTAGTGGCCCTTTTCTGTACTTTTTCCAAAGCTATAATATCCTTTTTAAGGTGTGGTGACCAGAACTGCACACAGTATTCCAAATGAGGTTGCCCCATTGATTTATTATAGTGGCATTATGATAATGGCTGATCTGTTTTCAATTCCATTCCTAATAATCCCCAGCATAGCATTGGCCTTTTTTATTAAAGTCATACACTGTTTCAACAATTTCAATGAGTTATCCACTACGACTCCAAAATCTCTCTCTTGGTCAGTCTCTTGGTCAGTTCGGACCCTATAGTTCGGATTTCCCCCCCAATGTGCATCACCTTGCACTTGGTCACATTGAACCCCATTTGCTGTGTTGATGCCCACTCGCCCATCCTCAACAGATCCCTTTGAAATGCCTCACAATGACTTCCCTTCACTCCTTGAGTTGTGCCGTGGCAGCAGTAGGTCTCCATGAGTGAAGGGAGAAGACATTTTTAAATGCTGAATCTGAAAAAAGCTGGGGAGGATGCACACCCCTAGTCTAGATGTAACTATAGCCTGGATTACTGTAGCTAGATCTGACTGAACCGACTGAACCTGAAAAAAGACGGGGGGGGGGGGGGGGGTGCACACCC
>NW_015172595.1:300505-311899 GCF_001447785.1 Gekko japonicus | reverse complement strand
TAAAAGGACTTGTCCTTTTATCCCATAATTTTTAAACTTACTTAGGAGCCTTTGATGAGGAACTTTATCAAAAGCTTTCTGGAGACCAAGGTAAACAACATCTATTGGATCCCCCTTGTCCACATGTGTGTTCACCCCCTCAAAGAACACTAACAGGTTAGTGATACAAGATCTTCCCTTACAGAACCCATGCTGAATCTGCCTCAATAGGTTTTGTTCATCTATGTGCCTACTAATTCTTTCCTTAATAATGGTTTCCACCAATTTACCCGGTATCGATGTCAGACTGACTGGCCTGTAATTTCCCGGCTGTCCTCTGGAACCCTTTTTAAAGATGGGAGTGACATTCCAGTCCTCAGGAATGGAGGCAGATTTTAAGGAAAGATTACATATTTTTGTAAGGAGATCCACAAGTTCACATTTGAGTTCTTTCAGAACTCTCGGATGTATGCCATCTGGGCCTGGTGATTTTCCAGTTTTTAAGTTGTCTATCAGTTTTAGGACCTCCTCTCTCGTCACCTCAATCTGACTCAGGTCTTTCAACACCCATCCCGAACTCAGCGGTTCTGGAGTGGGCAAGCACTTCTCATTTTCCACAGTGAAGACAGAGGCAAAAAATGCATTTAGCTTCTCAGCCATTTCCCTTTCATCCTTCAGTACTCCTTTTACCCCTTGGTCATCCAAGGGCCCCACTGCCTCCCTGGCTGGTTTCATGCTTCCAATGTATTTGAAGAAAGTTTTATTGTTGGTCTTTACATTTTTTGCTATACGCTCCTCATATTCCCGTTTTGCCTGCCTGACCACAGACTTGCATTTATTTGCCATAGCCTGTGTTCCATTTTATCAGCCTCACTGCGACTAGCTTTCCACTGCTTAAAGGAATCCTTTTTACCTTTTACAGCTTCCATTACTTTGTTTGTTAACCATGCAGGCTTTTTCCTATACCTATTTGTGCCTTTCCTAATCTGCAGAATATATATTTTTGAGCTTCTAGGATTGTAGTTTTAAATAGTCTCCAAGCTTCCCCAATGGTTTTGACCCTTTCTACTTTTCCTTACAGTTTCCTCCCCACATGACCCCTCATATCAGAGAAGTTACCCATTTTAAAGTTAAAAGTGGTTATGTCAGTCTTTCCTATTTCCTATTTATACAACATTATGCTCACTGTTCCCAAGTGGTACAATCACTTTTACATCTCTCACCAGGTCTTGAGTGTTACATAGGACCAAATCAAGGATCGTCTCACCCCTGGTAGGTTTCGTGACCATCTGCTCCATAGTACAGTCATTTAGAGTCTAGAAACTCAATCTCTTTTTCTCGACTAGAACACATATTGACCCAATCAATGTGTGGGTAGTTAAAATCACCTATTACAACACAGGTTTTTTGTCTAGCTGCTATCTTTAATTCATTCATCATTTTATAATCTTCCTCTATCTTTTGATCTGGTGGCCAATAACAAACTCCCAGTGTTAAGTTTCCTTTTGGCCCCCCTATTTCAACCCATAGAATTTCCAGAAGCAAATCCAATTATCTTAGCCTCTCAATCTTTCTGGACTTTATACCCTCTCTGACATACAGAGCTACCCCACCTCCAACTGTAGCAGCACAACTCTAGAGAGAAGGGTTTTAAACTTTAAAACCCTTCTCTCTTCACTTCCCCCACCAGCCCACTAGGAGCTGGGGGCGGGGCTTGCTGCCGCCACCATATGTGTCCACTCCTGGGCTGCCAGAACACTGTTCCAACTCGTTCCAGATCATTCCGGGTCCAAATGACCCCTGGGAATAACTACAATGTTAGACTCCAACCAGGTTTTGGGCATTTTCTCTTCCTGCAGTATAGAGTTACATATGTCTGCAAGTGGTCCCTCTAGTAGGTGCAGATATTTTTTGTAGACCTCTGCAAGGAACCCGTCTCTACCAGATTTTTTGTTATTTTTTTAAAGACTTAATGACTGCAATGATCTCCTGTGTAGTTATTGGCTGCTCCATGAAATTTTTGTGCTCTATGGGTATCCTTTTTATTAAGTTTTCAGACCTAAGAAATTCAATTGTAGGATCTGGTGGTGGGGGGGGGGGTTCTTTCATGTCTATAATGTAAAAATGTACAAATGAATCCACAGTGCTTTCTGAGCTAGTAAGGACCTGACCTTGTGTTCTCTTGAGAAATTGTATGAATCTGGTTGCAGCTTACCTGTCTCACTTTCCAGGATAAAATCCTCAAAGTGCGTGGGCTTTTGTACTAATATTTTTGCCTTAGAAAGAGGATGTTCTTCTGTATTTTGGAAGTTTCAAGAGTTTCCAGTTTCTTTCTATCAATTGCTTCCTATAAATTTTTTACTGCCATATCTTTTGTGCTTTCTTTCTAACAAAGATAACTTCTGTAGCAGCTCATTCCTGAGATGCTCTTTAGATGTTTTAATGAAGGATGTGAGGCAGATGTCTTTTCCTTGAACCACAGCCTTCATTGCGTCCCAGATGACATCAATACCTACCCACAATTTTGATTTTTTTTTAAAAATGCCGAATTTCAGATTCAATTTCATCAAAAGCCTTTTGGTCAATTAGAAGTGATTTGTCAAGGCACTAGTGCAGCCTGCAGACCCTTGCGTCTGAGTATTGCAACTTACATTCTAACCATGCCTGGTCAGAACAGATTCTCTGTCCAGTGATGGACTGAAGAATACAGTCCAGTAGGTTTTTTGAGACTAAGATATAGTCTATTCGTGTGAAAACAACCTGGACAGTGGAGTAGTATGTTTAATCATGTTCCTTTGGATGGAAAGTCTTTAAGTAAGGCATGGAAGCCAATGTCTCCCTCTGCTGTTGCTCCACTCACCTACAATTGGTATTAGTGGTTAACCTCTGATCATGGAAGTTTCATGACTGACCTAACCTCCACAACTGTGTCCCCTTAAAAGACATTTAAACTAGTGGCCATCATCACATTTCGTTTTGAACTCTAGACATTAACTTTGCATTGGGCACAACTATATTTTAGGGGACTGTCCAGAATTCACTTTCCAAAGAGTGATCCTGAACTCTAATGCCATGACAGAAAAGTTCCTTCTATTCACTTTCTCCACACCATGTGTAATTTTATAAATCTCTTTCATATGCCTCTAGGTCATCTTTGACCCCCCCCAAAAAAAAAAACTCTTTTTCTTAGGGAAGGTGCCCCACACCACCACCTCTTCGTAATTATTTTGGTTGCCCTTTTCTACACCTTTCCCAGAATTACAATGTTATTTTGAGATGAGGTGAGCAGCACTATACACAGTATTCCAAATGAGGGCACAGTGTAGCTCGATATAAAGGCATTATGTGGCTGGCAATTTTTGTTTTCAATCTTTTACTTTTAATAAAACCAGGAAGGCATGGTTTTTATTCAGCCTTTGAGGGGGGGGGGTTAATAGTTCTTCGTGAATGTGTAAATGGATGAATATCATGCGAGGGAGGTCTGCTTGCCAAGGAGGCAGGAAGAAGTCAGGAATAATAGAACAAGAAGATTCAAAGGGTGTCATGCTTCCAGCCTCCTGTTACAATGGAAGCGACAGACATGTTTTCCAGCAAATCAAAGGATGGTTCAAACTGTCAGTCTGTCCCCCACATTCTTCCCCTCCCTCCTTTCCCCACTTTGCCTTATCCTTTTTGTCCTGTTGGAGACAATTAGAAAGCCTGCCTGAGCGTCTCCTTTCAGGCATCACAGCACTTTGCTTCCACAGCCAGACCGTCAAAAAGGCAGAGCTAGAAGGGCTGTATTTGTCCCAGAGAGTGGGTCAGGAAGGATTAGACTGACGGCTTCATATGTTTAGCCAAGTGATGTACCTTGAATCATAATTGGCTTGCTACTATGTGCCCCTTGTTTGCCTGTATGCACAGTGCAAACATATTTCACAGTGAGTCTTGGGGGAAGCATCGTATGTGTTGCCTCATTATAAGCCAAAAAAGGTGAAGGAACTAAAGGGGCAATCTAGAAAGTAATAAAGGCTTTGTGCAAAACATTAGTGGCTAGGCTGAGATGGTTCCCAAAACCTGGCCAGATGCGTTCAGGGACTGTATGGCTGTCTATCCCCCAAAGCTCTGGAGTGTTCAGGGGTCGTTTCATAGAAAAAGAGCTAGGGGAACTCATTAGCATAACTCATTAGCATATGCCACACCCCCTGACATCACCGGAAGTGTGTCATAAGGCCACACATCCCGCCCCCAACGGTTGCAGCAAGGCCGGCGGGAGTGCAAGGAAGCCCCGTGAAGGCCCTCCCTGGCCCCAGGCAGGCAGGCAGGGGTGGGGAGAGGCAGGGAGGAAGCAACTTACCCTCCCTCTTCTCCTGCCTCCTCCTGGCTGAATGAGGGCCGGAAGCGGGGCGGGGCTTCGTCATGTGTCCCACCCCCGTACCTCACCCAGGGGAACTGCAATCCCCTGCGATCCCCCCCCCGAAATGACCTCTGGGAGTGTTGTAGGTGTGCAGGGTGGTTCCTGGAAAGGCAGGGAAAACAGACAACCTGCAACTGGTGGTGCTTAGACAACTGGGGCAGGGTTGATAATTTCCTGATGGATTATCATCCTTCTACATGTCTCTGCAACCAACAGAATATTCACCTAGCTAAACAGATGCAATTGACAGAAACATCACTAGTTATTTTTAATGAACTGACTGCCCTTGTAACCATTGATTTCAAATGAGAATTCATAGGGACAAAGCTGGAAATGCAAGGGTGATTCTTGGATCACAGCTGAGGCCTGAATGTCTGTGATCTGAACCTCTGTTGCTGATTCCCCACCCCCAATTTCTTTGAACTTACACATCACTGGATATTGTTTTTGCATAATAACATGACTTCTGGGCTTTGCTCAAGGTCTGATCAATAGTACAGTAACTAGCAATGTATATGCCCTACCAGATCCTACATGCTTGTAAAAAACAACTCTGCTAGTAAAGTTAGAATTTTCTAGGAACAGCCCCACCTTAAATACATTGCAGATCATAACACACTCATCTCGGGGATATATGTAGCAAAAAGAATAGCAGAGTCAGACACACTGGAATAACTTCTGGCCTGTGTTCCTGGATTCAAAACCAGCATTCTTATCTTTGCATTCCTAGAAAAAGATGAACTAATAACAAGGACGCCATTCTTCTTGGGCCAGTTGTGAAAAGCACCAACATAGTACCTGTAATCATGGTTCCCTCTAGTGGTTGACCCAAACAGTGAGGGGATCTCTCACAACAGTGCTGGCTGAATGGTAGTCTGAGTTTAAACCCAAGTGGTAGCAGGTGGTACTGTCAATGTAATTACAGCTTCAATATCTATTCACTAGTGAAAGTGTAAGCAGATGTCATTTGTTACCCTTCTACATTACCAGTTCAGAATGTAGGAGTTTCATGCCCTATTGAAAAGTATGAATGATTAAAAGCAATGGGGAATTAAACTCATCATCTTTTTTGGGTTTTGTACAGTTCTGATATATATGATGTGTGAAAAATCACAGCAAATATCCTTTGTGTGTAGGTGGGGGGGTGCAATTGCTTAAGTGGTTTTGTGCCTATTGCTGCTTGATGGGGACCTCCTTTTTCAATTAGTTCTTAGTAGCATGAGATTAGAGCCTGTCGAATGCCTCTTTCCAGCCTCCCCTGCTCTTTTTCCTAGAAGTGATTTTCACTTTATAAGCCCTGCAGGACTGGGGTGCGCACAGTGATGCCTTCTCAGACCTTTTCCTGTTTGCCTTGGCTACCATTTCTCTTTGCTCTCCTGCAGCCAGTGCTAGGGAGACTAATGCTCCAGTATGTCTTGAACTCTTTTCAAATTGCTGCCAAACTGGGAAGCCTACTGGGCATCTTTTGGTTCCCTACCCAGAGCAAAATGTTTCTAATTTTATGTACTTGAACAGAAACAGCTCACTCGATGGTCTGCTGTGACAATATAAAATGGCTTCGGTAGGGAGGACAGGCCATTTGCCCTCTCAAACCTTTCACTGGCATCAGAGACTCCTGCAGGAATGACAGTCAAATGCATTAGCTGTTGAACCTATATGTTGTAGCATTCAGAAATATCAGTGACTACACACTGCCTTCTACTCAGTCAGATCATTCTACTCAGCCTCTCAAGATGAGTGTTATCTACTCTGACTAGCATCAACTCTCCAGGATTTCAAATACAGGTCTTTCACATCACCTACTACTGCATCCTTTTAACTGGAGATATCAGGTATTGAACCCGTAATCTTCTGTTTACAAAACAGATGCTCTGCCACTGAGCTATGGCACCTCCTACGTAAGACAGCATTCTAAATATGGTGTATTGGTTGAATGGTATCAAACAACGGACAGATGGGTTGGCATATTCATTGTTTTTAATGCTGCCCAACCATGAGTTAAGGTGTTAACCAATGGGGGCCTCTTGCTCTCCTCACGGAGACCTGTGTCAGTTCACACCTCAAGATCCTTTGGCCCCAAATGTCTGAGGTAAGGAAATGAAATTTGATATTCAGACTGAGTCTCTCAGTAAAGGTAGGAGTTCCCCATAGGCATCCCCAAAAGGGAGTAGCTTAGCTGCCTAAATGTTCCAGGAGGACAGTCATTAGGGACTCTTTTATTTAGTCCTCCAGAGCTTCTTCATACGTGTGCCTTAAGCAGTAACTCATGTTTGTAGGAAGTGTGCTTGCACATGCAAGCTTATACCGTGAATAAAACCTTGTTGGTTTTAAAGGCGCCACAGGACTCAAACTTTGTTCTGCTGCTTCACCAACACAGCTACCCACCTGAATCTGTCTAAGATCCCAGAGGCTCCTTCACAATACAGCCTTCTCTGGTAATTCAATCACAATCTCAAGGTTGGCCAGCAAACCACTGCTCAGTCTTTGTCAAACCACCCTGAACTGGTGCACCACTCAGCTAATTCATCCCACCTAGGTCATTCTTTTTGTTTTAATTGTTTTTATTGGTTTTGTTAAAGACTTTACAGAATGCAAATAAACATGTCAAGCTGTTATTTCCATGTGATACAGTCATAACTTATAATAATTCATAGTCTTAATATATATGCATTACATAATATAAAGCACGTGTTCGGACACAGAAAGGGTATATTTCTGTGAGTTGTCTAATAATTGAAGTTGATGTTTATATGATGTGTTATCTTATTTGTTCTAAGATCTTCTTTAGTGAGAGTGACCTATGAGTGTAACCATTTATGATATATTTGTTTTGCTGAAAGTATATCGTTTGTTACCATATATTCAAGAACTGGAGCCCATATTCAAACAAATTTAGAGTAGGTTGGTGTATTACTATTGTTCGCTCTGTTCAATGCATCTGTGATTTTGGCCATTATGTATTGATCCCAGATCTTTTCTTGCCAGGCTGATATAGTTGGCGGTGAGGGTGATTTCCACGCTGCTGCTATTGTCAGTCAAGGCATGGCCAGTATCATTGAGGTGAGTTCTTTGGTGTCCCCTGTCATATTGTCATTCCATAAATTTAGCAAAGCCACCTCCGGGCTGCATTGTGTTGTTTGATTTGTAATCATATTTATCTGTCCCATCACCCCACCTGTGATGACTGTACCAAGGTACAAATTCACCCAGAAATTCAAACAAGATCCCATACTCTTAACCCAATCCCGCTACAGATTCAAATTCTGCATGGAATCTGGCCAATGAGAGAAATTCCCCAGCAACTCTAAACACATAAAAGGTCAAGCCCCCAACCTTTATAATGAGTCCCCCCCCCCGAATCTTATTCCAGCACCACAAGCATGGTGCCTCTTGAGAGCCAGTTTGGTGTAATGGTTAAGTGCACAGACTCTAATCTGGGAGAACCAGGTTTGATTCCTCACTCCTCCACTTATACCTGCTGGATGACCTTGGGCAAGCCATAGTTCTGGCACAGCTGTTCTTGAGAAAGACCAGTTTCTGTCAAGAGCTCTCTCAGCCCCACCTATTTCACAGGGTGTCTGTTGTGGGGAGGGGAGGGGAAAGGACTTTGTAAACTGCTCTGAGACTCCCTTGGGTAGTGAAGGGCAGGGTATAAATCCAATCTCCTCCTCCTCTTCCCATCCAGGCAGATTTTCTTCCATTCTACTGTCCTTCTCAGATCTAGCTCTCCATATCTTTCTACCCATTTCCCATCCCTTAACTCTCTTATTCTTGGCTGATCTGCCATACTACCAGCCAGCCTTCCCCTTAGTCTTCTCACCTGGTTAGAGATTCCTTTCCCCTCCTATCTAAATATCCTTCCCCATTTATACCTTTTGGGTCTTGGGGGAAACTCCTCACTTGTCTCCTGTCTCTGGGTTGGTTTGCTCTGGACTAGTCATGTAGGAGAAATACAGTTTGGGTAACAAAATCTTTCCTTTGGCATCTAGCTTAAAGTCAACACAATAACACACCAGGATTATGCAAATCTGCATTGTTTTATTGGATTTTGTGTCTGTGTGTGTCAAGTTGCAGCTGACTTACAGAGACCCCATAGGGTCTTCAAGGCAAGACACCTTCAGAGGCCTGCCTCTGTGTAGTGACCCTGGACTTCCTTGGTGGTCTCCCATCCAAATATTAACTAGAGCCAACCCTGCTTAGCTTTCAAGATCTGATGAGATGGGGCTAGCCTGGGCCATCCAGGGCAGGGCTTTTACTGGATTACATATATAAATTTCTGTAGTATTATTAGGCTTGCCAAGTCCCCCCGGGGGGCGGGGAAAACCCCACCCCAGAGGCCCCTTCCCTGCCGCCGGCGGATTGGGCCCCGGGGGAAACCCCACTTCCAAATCACGGGACGTGCCTGGCATCAGCACGTCACCCGGAAGTGACGCAGCCACGGCGGGCGCACCGGGGGCGGGGCCACAGTCATCCGAGGGAAAACTCTATGTTTTCCCCTTGGATGACCGCAGCTCTGCCCCTAGTGCGCCTGACGTGGCTGCGTCACTTCCGGGTGATGTGCTTGCGGTGCGCATGCGCTGCGTGCACACACTATCCCAGAGCGAACCGGGACTCCCCCGCTGCAGCTTAAGGTACAACTTGGCAACCCTAAGTATTATTATAACTGCTACACATGCTTTGATTTTAACCCTCTCTCTTCCATATCTTGTACAGAGTAATAAAGTTACTTAAGTTCTTGTCTCCCTCCCATCTTTTCTTCCCAAGAGTTTATTGTACTAAACTTGGACCCTTGTATACCACACACTTAATCCGTTTTTTTACCCAGTGATCCATGTTTTTAAGGTTTTTATATGTAAAGGACACTTTCTGTATGACAGGCCTGACACAGGGACTGATTCAGATAACGTGGCAACCTTGAAAGTGCTATTGCTGTGGGAATAATATTTGTGAGACTGTAAATAAGAGCATGAGGGGAACACATATAAAAATAGAGAATTTGGATTGGTTTATGTGTGTGATGATCTGCAAGGGAATTAGTGATGGGAGTAGTCCCCTTGACTCCATTTTAGTATTTGTAATTACAAATGTTCTTAGCAACCATTCAGAAAAAAAACTACTGCTTTACGAAAATTCATTGCTGATTGTACTGCTGGCCCATGTGGTGCTGCAGGTATGGTGGCTTACTGTATTTTCCCCTAGGAATTGTAGTCATGTATTGACAGCACCTTGGAAATTCAATCCCATCCCATAGCAAACACACCTGGGGAAAAAAGATTTTAGAGCTGGATAAGGTACAGCAAAAATATTAAAATATTTTAAAGCAAAAATGGGAAAAATCACCAAAACAGAGAAGAGACTCACCCAACAAAAGTTCACTTAGGCACCGGTCACACGGAGCATTTGCCCCGCTGAAGGCACGGAAGTCCCACGGGCGCGATCACACGGGAACATCTGGGAGGCATAGCACTCCCGTGGCGACCCCATGGCAAGCCGCCAAAGCCGCACAGTAAAAAACTAGTACACCGCATGTACTAGCAATTGCTTTGCCACGGGCCGCCTATGGAAGCCTCCCGGTGTGATCGTGCCGGCGCGCGGCTTCCTCCCCCGTCATCCTCTTTGCTGCGGGGAAGCCGCCATCAGGTCTGATTGCATAATAGTGCATCAGAATGTGACGGTGCAAATAGCCGTGCTTCCCCCCCCCCCCGCGTTTTCCGGCACGTCTGGCCGGGGCCTTAGTTGGGTGCCCTAATTCACAGCAATTCATGAGAGCTGTACTTAAAGTAAGGGTGGTATTGAGAAATTTCTGTGCAGGTTCTTTAAAAAGCAACACACTCTGTTGTTCACATGGTGAAAATCATGAATCTTGCACCATGAGGGATACCTGGAGACAGAGGAGAAGTATTTTAACCCTCTCATTAAATACCACTTTAAAATACCATCAAAAGACCTCTTTCAGTAACATATTCATTAAAACAAAATTATAGCATCTGTATCTGCTTGGTCCATTGGACATCCAATATCTAGTCTCAGTGGTACTCTTTCAGTTAAAAGTAAACAAAACCCACAAACCTTTCACCCCACATGGTTTTGCTAATCCAAACTGGCTCTACCACATTGGTGTTAGCTCTTTAAAGAAAAACAAACAGATCAGACCCTGTAACAGCATTGTGGGGCGGGAGCAGGGAGGTCAGTTTTGACTATTAAAACCATGGATAGGGTGGCTATTTTAACCTGCCTCTTCCCTCCCCACATGACCCTGATTTGATTTAAGGCACATGAAGTAGTAATTAATCTCTAGAAGATGCCGAGAAGATTTCTTGAACCACAGCCCCAAGGGTAACATTACTAAGGGTTGATTCAGGTGGGTAGCTGTGTTAGTCTGAGATAGAAGAACAGAGTCCAGTGGCACCTTTAAGACCAACACAGTTTTATTCAAGGTATAAGCATTCATGTGCAAGCACACTTCTTCAGATTACTAAGGGTTAACATTATACTAAGAACGACTGTGCATGGATCTAAAAAGAAGCTGTCTTTGCTTCACAGCAATCCATCCAATCTAAAATGAAGGCCTATTATTAAACTTTTGTCACATATTTACAGAGCAGCCCAAACACTGACAACAAGTGTGTAAAGTCTCATTTGCCATTATGTGCCACAGAAGAAATTCTGGAGGAAATTCTACACAATTTGAAACCCATCTAAGGATAAATTCATATTCTGAAGCAGGTAATTACAAACTTAAGTGACTTTATCAAAGGGAATACCTATTGTTTTCATCACCAAACCATGGCCAGGATCCTATGCTGACCTCATGGGGCTTTTGATCCCTGCTTTTGTGTAACGACACACACACTCCACATCACTTCACAAACTACTTTTGCATTTTCTCTTAGTTTCCAAAGTAATTTGCCAGGTAGCTTGCCACTGTGGTGACATGGGGGTAAGCATGCAGAGGTGTTGTTAGACAATAACAAGAACCTTTGTGCACAGAAAAAACAGTTTGTGCAGGAATCCTCAAG
>NW_015172595.1:295089-300491 GCF_001447785.1 Gekko japonicus | reverse complement strand
CTCAAGCACTCAGTGGTTCAGCTCACGTTCTCCTCACAGCAATTATGGAAAGCAAATGTTTGACATAGTATTTGTCTACATCCAAACAGTCTGAATGGGTCTGATTGTGATGAAAAGGTGATTGAGCATGTGTGATTACACACTTCTTTGTCACAGTTGCTACTTCCCACCTTAGCTGGGTCTACTGCCACTGTCTCCAACTTAAAAGCACATTGCTTTTTTTTCTTTTATTTATTTTATTTTATTTATTTATTCCTTCAATTTGTAGACCGCTCACCCCCTAAGGGCTCTAAGCGGTTTTGCATATACAATTTATCACAATCTCTTCCTAGGGCCACACACATACAATTGAGGGGGAATTGACTAACCTAACAGGCACCCATAGCGGAGTCTTCGTTGTTATAGTCTCTTTTTGCGGGAAGTCTTTTCAATCTGGCGTCATCTTTTTTCTGGCACAGGTCTTCCTCTGGTCGTCGTGGCTCCTTTCCGGGTATGGGCCATAGTGCACGTCCGCGCATGCTCCCGCAGCCGGCCTCTGTCCGGTTGGCTCCGGCTTACTGCGTCGGTCCGCGTCCGTGCTCTGCCAGCCCAGTCTCCACTCGGTCGCTCGCCTCACCACTGCCGCCATGTTCTCCACTGCCGCCACTGTTACTCCGCTGCTCATGCTGCTGCCACGCCATCACGAAGGGAAGGACGGGTGCCCCCCCCTGCTCTAAGAGCAGGTACCCATTTGTCTACTTGCCCATACGGGCTTTCGAGCTGCTGGGTGAGCGGGAGCTGGGATCTGGACTGGGAGCTCACCCCGGCCATGGTGGGGCTCGAACAGCTGAAGCTGTTCGGACAGATGGAATGCAGGCTTCATTTACTGCTTGCGCCACCACTCCCTAACATTTGACAGTTGAGACTTACTACTTTGTTGTCTCCTTTAAACAATGATGCATTACTCACTAACAAACCTAGGTGATGAATCAGGTCTTGCAGTCATGATCAATGCTGCTGATTGCAGCAGCAGAGAACTCTGAAAAGGGGTTGGATCCAGGCTACATTGGTGATTTCCACCAATTCCACCCTTCCCACTGCAGACCCACCTAAGTCGTTCTTCGTGGTCCCCTGTCCTCCAGGAGCAGCATTTCATGGAGACCAGTGGGCTGCAGTAGGACCAGGAAGGCAAGAAAGTTCCATCCTTCCATTGGGCAGCCAAATCCTGAGGACTGCCATGGTGGAGCTGGCTAGTCACCAGCACGTTGGAGGCACTGCTGGTCTGTTTCCTGTGGACATTCTGCGGGGGGTAAATAATAACACCTGCCCCTCTGCAAGGCAGGGATAGTATAGCAAGCATGCTGGAGACCATAGCAACCCCAGCAGCACCCACTGACCAGGCCACAGTACCCAATGACATTCCTTTGAGTGGCACACACAAGTGCAGCAAAGCACTGCCTACTGATCTGGCTACTTCACTTTGCCACACCTCCTGCTCACCACAGAGACACAGCAGATTGGGAGGAAAGACCCAGTGACAGTGCAACCCTCAAAGAGGCACATGGCCTGAGCACCCCCCAAGCCCACAGAAGAAGGTCACCCATATGGCTGACAGGATGCCCATCCCTCCACAAGCAAGAGCACTGCCCACATGCAACCATTTGTTAGCTCATGGCTACCCCTTCGTTTTCTGTCTTCAGAAAATGGAAAGATTTTTCTTTGCAGCTAAAAAGCCCCTTTGAGGGGTGCCCCTCCCTTCCAGAGCCAGAGCTAATGGCTTTTCCTGCCTAAACCGTCACACGATCCAGAGGTGGGGCACCCCCTTCTACCGCAGTTGCTTTTTTGTCACTGCATGGATAGGTGCTTCCCAGTGTAGCTGTTCAGTACGATTCTGTCATGGTTTTTTTGCTTCGAGGTTTTCCCTCCTTGCTCTCCTTTTGTACCAGTGGGATTACATTTCTTCTGTGGGAGATACATCGGACTGGGTGAGGTGACTCTCATCAGCCTACCCTAGGTCTCTGCTGTTTTGACTGCCTGTGGTCTCAGGCATAGTGCCAAGGCACTTCTCAAAAAATGCACAATATGTGCTACTAAAATGACCCATAGTGGTGAGCACAATCTCTGTCTCATCTGTTTGAAGGAACTGCACAATGTAACCACTTGCAAAATCTGCTGGTGCAGACAGACATTCCACCCCTTCCGTCCCACTGTGAGCTCTCACATGCTATGCTTACTAGTGTGAGAGATATGCTAGCCACACAGCCTAGACTTTGCTCTCCCCCTTGGGTGTTAGTACCGAGTGCAGTGCACTCTGTGCTTCTCCCACCACTAAAGTGCAATGCTGTAAGCTCTAAGTGTGCACAGCAGAGACCCCTAAGATAGTCCTACATTTCATGCCCTACCTACTGGACTATGGGACATCCTTGCTGGGATTTATGTAGTTTGGGGGAGAGGGGCCTTGGCCGGTGCTGGAGAGAAGATTGATTGACTGCAGCTGTAGTTAGCAACCTGTGTTATGCTGGAGCCTGTGGGTGTGGCCACAGCAGGGATGGGTGTGTTTTGCCTTTTCTATTGTATGGGCATCTGTGGTTTTTGCTGGTGTAATTTTATGCTGGTCTGGAGGGTGTTCCTGGGCTGTGGCAACTTAGGGAGCAAACTAACTCCTCCCACACCTCTGGGTCTGCCCCTTTTCCCTCATGTGCAGCCACTTGCACCAGCATTGCTCCACGCCATTGCCACGCCAGTACCTGTGAGTGATTTAGTGCTGCTGTGATATTTCACCAGCGCTGCTGTGATATTCCACCAGGGCATCTCGGGGATACGCGCCCGTATCTCAAGGATATGCCAGTGTAGCTCCTTATTGGGTCCCTCTGCAGGTTCGCATCTCCCAGGATAGCAGTGTTCGTTTGGATCCAACCCAGTATATCCAATCCCAGACATTTAGCTGTGTAGGTATAAAAAGAGGGTGAATTGTGAGTGGTAGGTAAGTAAGAACATAAGAGAAGCCAATGTTGGATCAGGCCAATGGCCCATCCAGTCCACCACTCTGTCACACAGTGGCCAAAAATACCAGGTGCCATCAGGAGGTCCACTAGTGGGGCCAGGACACTAGAAGCCCTCCCACTGTTGCTCCCCCCAAGAAGCCAGAATACAGAGCATCACTTGCCCCAGACTGAGAGTTCCTATCTATACCTTGTAGCTAATAGCCACTGGTGGACCTCTGCTCCATATGTTTATCCAATTCCCTCTTGAAGCCATCCATGCTTGTAGCTGTCACCACCTCCTGTGGCAGTGAATTCCATGTGTTAATCACTCTTTGGGTGAAGAAGTACTTCCTTTTATCTGTTCTAACCCGACTCCTCAGCAATTTCATTGAGTGCCCATGAGTTCTTTTATTGTGAGAAAGGGAGAGAAGTACCTCTTTCTCTATCTGCTCCCTCCCATGCATAATATTGTAAACCTCTATCATGTCACCCCCTCAGTCATCGTTTCTCCAAGCTAAAGAGCCCCAAGCACTTTAACCTTTCTTCATAGGGAAAGTGTTCCAACCCTTTTATCATTCTAGTGGCCCTTTTCTGCACTTTTCCCAATGCTATAATATCCTTTCTGAGGTGTGGTGACCAGAACTGCACACAGTACTCCAAATGAGGTTGCAGCATTGATTTATACAGGCACATTATGATACTGGCTGATTTGTTTTCAATTCCCCTCCTAATAATCCCCAGTATAGTGTTGGCGTTTTTTATTGCATTCACACACTGTCTCAGCATTTTCAGTGAGTTACCTACTATGACTCCAAGATCTCTCTCTTGGTCAGTCTCTGCCAGTTCGGACCCCATCAACATGTATTTATAGTTAGGATTTTTGCCCCCAATATGCATCACTTTGCACTTGGCCACATTGAACTCCATTTGCCACATTGATGCCCACTCGCCCATCCTTGACAAATTCCTTTAGAGTGTCTCACAGTCCTCCCTGCTTTTCAACACCCTGAACAATTTTGTGTCATCCACAAATTTAGCCACTTCACTGTTTATTCCTAACTCCAAATCATTTATGAACAAGTAGGTTGATTTAACAGCTCAGCCATGACCCCAGGGAATATATGCCTCTTCTCCAATGCTTGAGAAGATCCATTTGCTGATGGCACAAGTGCAAAATTGGCCTCAGGCTGTAATACAAACACTACTGCTTTACCAAAGTACAACTTAACCATTGCCCCAGAGCAAAGAGGTTCCTGTGCAGACACAAAGCTGCTCATCATAGCATTTGTGCCAGATACTGAACAGACATCAACATAGAGGCCATCTGGTAAGAAGGCTCAGCTTGCGTGTAAGCAAGCAGATCGATCAAAGTAAGTTTTTTGGTGATCATGTTCACATCAAAGTTCTCAGCATTCCTGGCTGAGTGGTTCTTTGGTCCCTTGCCAAGATTACAATCCATCTAGTATTGTAAATTGCTGAATAGTACTAAGTTATGTGGATCTGTGAGCTACAGAATCCCGATGTTCTTTCCCAACACACAAACCCAATTTTCTTTTCATAAATTACCGTGCTAGACATTTCAAAGAAAAATCATCACCCTTTAATTTTATCCCAGGCATATTTATAATCATACCTAAATGCTTCCCAATTACTCAGCCCTGTGATCTTTGGAGGGGAGAAAAAATCCTTACCAATTTCTATCCAGCCTAGCTTAGTTTTCTTGGAGCACTGCAGGCAGAATGACCATTCAGGATTTCCAGTGTGCTTTAGGTGCAACTGCTTGGCTATAGCTACAAGATTAAGCTGATGCTGAGCCAGAGATGGTAAGTATATCCATCAGTTTCATAAATCTGGGTCAACCTTGGCTGCTTCTAAGGCTCTAGAGTAACTCCACAGCTGTTCTAACCTGTGGCTAGTTGCTTCTGGCTCTTATGGTCCTTGTCATTGCTGGTAATATTTACCACAAATAGATACAAGCTATGCCATGTTTTTCCTGACTATATTACAAAGCCCAAATGTAGGAGGCAAAAAACGCTTCCAGACTTGGCCCAATACATGGCTTCTCTTTTTGAATGGCTACCTCCTATCTTTTTCAAATGAAGGCCTAGTTTGGAATTTCAATTGAACTTCCACAGAATGCCACAGATTTCCTAGATGAGAAGATCACTAATGGTGGACACAGTTCTCTAGACGACTGCTTGCCCACTTTTGTCAGTTGTCTCCCACATTGTGCAGCCATAGGGAGTATTGGGTGTGTTTTAGGTCTCATCTTCAGTCCATGCATGTTGCTCCATGGCTTAGGTGCACCAAGTGTGAACCCTAGAACGTGCCCCATTATCCTCTGCAATGTGCGAATGTTGTGTGGCAGATGCTCAAGGGTTCCTATTTTATGCTCAAAACAATTGTGAGAAATACCTAAGTTGGGTGATAGTAACCTCA
>NW_015172595.1:251035-295041 GCF_001447785.1 Gekko japonicus | reverse complement strand
AGCCAACTCCAGTTCAAATCGAATGTTAAATTTCTTTCACCATTGGCATTTATATGTCTTTGACCACTTCTGCATATACTCACCTTCTGATGCCTTAGCCTCATCTTGTGTCCTCCCTCATGAGCATTTCACAGCATTATACATGGTTATATAGCAATAACATTTTGTCTTTAATTCTCCCAGTTCTAGCAAAATAGGTAGACTTTGGCCCTTTCTGCACTGACAGCTTGCTCCGGAGAATCCAAGGAGTCAAGGCTTAAGGGTTGACTTTGCAGTTGCACGCATTCCCTCTGCACTGTTTCCCCCCCTCCGGTTTATTTATTTGTGTATTCTGTATGCATTCTGCATCTCCAAGCAAAACCTACATTTTTAGAGCTAACTGGCTGCTTTGTCTAAGATGAAGAGAAAGGCGAACATCTCTCAAAACTTTTAACTGCAGACCCAACTCCTCCCTCCCTCCCTCCCTCCATGATTCTGCAAAAAGAAAGGAAAGAGGGGGGAAATACAGCCCCACAGATGCAAGACTGACACATTTGGGAGCAGGGAATCCTCTAGTCCTTTATATTTACTGATTCCTTGTTATGCTCTCTCTGGCTTTTTAAAAATTTGCCTGAGTGGGAGGACACGTCCCCTTTTGCCTATGGAGAAGGAGGGAAAGAAAACAGAATGGGGAGGGAGCATCAACCTAAAGAGAGGCAGAGATGGGGGAGGGAAGTGGGCAGCACTTAAATACTCACAGAAACAATTCTACTTTAGAAGGGATTAGTGGTTCAAAAGTGGATAAGAACAAAGTATTGCAGCAAAAGGAGTTTGGGTAACTGCAGGGCAACAGTGTGCTGGAAGTGGGCTGAATGCAGATTCCTGTAAAACAAATGCAGAAACAAGAAAAAGCCCCAACATAAACTGGAAGAGAAAGCGAGAGGGAATGCAGAACAGAAGAATATGATGCACTCAGAAACCGAGGCAAAATAACAGGTGAAGAAAGGGCCCAAGACTGACAAACAGAAGATCCTATGTACCGTTCAAAGCAAGGACCAGGATAAGCCTATGAGCATTCACATTATGTTATTGAATTATTCCATTTTGAGATTTAGAGTGTCCCTTACAATTTACTCTGTTCAAAGAATGTAATCCTATTGTCATTCCCCTCTACAAAGCCAGTATGAGGAATGCACAGTCATTTCTATCTAAAGGAGAAGGGATGGCAGTCCATCTAACCCCTTAGTTTGATTTTGTATTTATGAAAGAGCTTAAATGTTAGCCTGAGTGAAAAATGACACCTTCCTTGTTCCTCATATCAACGCCTATGGCTACTACCAGTTTCTTTAGAAAGGCAGCTTGTGGTTTACTCTCCCCAAAGGCTGAAAGGAAAGATGAATCGGACTGATAGATGAGTCTGTGAGTTCTGATAAACTGCTCCGTTGGCAAGAAGGAGTGTGAGGGAAACTGTTTTTCCTCAGGGGAAGGGGATGGGAGGAGATGAGAAAGTGAGCAACTGCCTGTGTTGAATGGGGGTGGAGAAAATAGAGCTTCCTATCATAGATGAGGGGGGAAAGGAAATAGACTTTCCTATCATGGATGAGAAAAAAGGAGCGAGATTGGGAGAGGTGGAATTAAGTTTGTGATGCAGCATAGAAGTCCGCTGTTGTGGGTTTAAAGGTTTATGTAGGGGTTGGGGTTGCTGTTGTGTCCCAGACTGCAACACAGGAAGGTAGTTAGGGAGAGAAGTCTGTGGTGCCACAGTATGGTGTAGTGTTTAAGTGCACGGACTCTAATCTGGGAGAACCGAGTTTGATTCCCCACTCCTCCACTTGCAGCTGCTGGATGACCTTGGGCAAGCCATAGTTCTGACAAGAGCTGTCGTTGAAAGGGCAGTTCTTGAAAGAGCTCTCCCAGCCCCACCTACCTCACAGTGTGTTTGCTGTGGGGAAGGGAAGGGAAAGGAGTTTGTAAGCCGCTCTGAGTCTCCGAGTGAAGGATGGGGTATAAATCCAATCTCCTCTCCAAGAGAGAGATTTGGAGGAACTCAGTTTTTGCACAGTGCTTGGCAGATAAAATTCCTCACATACATCCCTACTCTGTTGATTATTGAGATTGATCTGGATGTCCATGTACTGTTTTGTTGGATAGTTTTCAGTATGTGCAGCCACAAGATGTGGACAGAGGTCTTGTAGAGATGAGGCCTCCTATCTGCACACTATGCCCTTCTTCTTACTTGATTTGATCCACTGTGAGTCTGGCCTCCTGCATGGGAGAGATCCAAACATGCTTCCTTGATGGAAGGGGTGCTTTCTGCAGTCTTTAAAAAACACAACATGATGGGACGAGAGGGTGTGACCGGCATGGTTAGTTTCCATCTTATCCCCCGTAGGCTACTATGTCATCATGATGCTGATCACATTCAGCCCTCTCCCTCTCTTTTCAATCAAATACTAGGGCGGCACTGGAACTCTTGAAATTAATGTCTGAAAGCAGTAGCACTTAGGATCAAGGCAATCAACTAACGTTTAAAGCATATGAGATAGAAATGATGTTAGTTGGAAATATGGCTGATCTGGGAATAGGTATATTGGCAGTATTATATAGGGGCAGTATTCCTCTTTAAGACTTCGGGTCTCAGTCTGGGGTGATCCTGCTCCTTGGATGCGTAGGTAATTGTGGGGGCCAGGATTGCTTTCTACTAGTTCCCAATGGTAGGAGAGCTGCACCCTTTCCTAGATAGGATGGGTCTAGTGACATTTGCTCATACTGTAATCAGTGTGCCCTCTAAGCTGAGTTAGTGTGAGCTAGCTCACAGATTTTTAGCCTCCAGCTCATACATTTTTGTCTTAGCTCAGGAAGGAGGGCTCCAGAGCAAACCAGTTCATGCAGTAGCCAAATCGCTCGCTCACAACTTTAATGCCAGTAGCTCAGAAAGCAGATTTTTTTTGCTCACAAGACTCCACAGCTTAGAGGGAGCATTGACTGTAATGTGCTGTGTGTATGGCTGCATTACCTGTCTGGGACTTAAGTGATCCTGAACACAGCTGTCAGGTACTGAAAGGGGAGAGCATACCACTTCAGACTGATGCTGTCTCCACTGGCTCCCCACTAATTTCCAGGCCCAGTTCAAAGTGCTGCTTTAGAACTTGAAAACTGAAAGAAGTCCATGCCCACCATACTTTAGCAGCTCTCTCCCATTGTAAATCTACCTAAATACTGAGACCTTGTTCAGATGATCTTTATGTGCGTCCCTAATTGCCCGTGCACCCATGAACTCACACACATGGAGCTGCACTGTACTAGCCCTGAGCACAAACCCCCTCCATGCATTCAGTCAACAAATGGGGAGGGAGATCAGACACAAATGCTTTGGCCTTGTTTCCATCTCTGTGTGATTGCTGGCTTGTCAGCAATGGACCTATTCACAGAAGGAATGTGGGCATGTTCTATCCCTGTTTGTGATCTGGGATGTTTGGAAATCAGCATGTCCTGGGATGTAAGGGTGCTTCCACCACACATTGGCACTGTGCTGAGGAGCCAACAATTGCACAGATGCAGGAGTGGGGCCAACATGCTCATGAATTCTCTCTCTCTGCATTGACCAAATGCATTGAGGAGTCGTATGTTCAGAGCTACTAAATCAGATCACTGCTATTAAGGTTAACACTGAGTACTCTGACTGGCAGCAGTTCTCCAGGGTTTCAGGTGAAGGTGTTTCACATCACCCACTTCCTGATCCTTTTAACTGGAGATGCCAGGCATTGCACTTGGGACCTTCTGTGTTCCAAGCAGATGTTCTATTAGTGAGCCACAGCCCCTTCTCAAAAATAATACTGCTCATGTTTCCACCAGGTTACAAACGAGAGACCTTTGACGTTAGATGACCATGATAAAGACTGAACTACGGAAATCCAGCTTAATGAGAGGTTCAGTGGGTGACTACATGAGATCAGACGTTTTCTGTAGTGTTACAAAGGTCATGGAAGTCCCTGCCAAAGGAGGAGCATTGTGTCTCCTTACTACTGATGCTTCAGAGCAGAGATGGGCTGCACATTTTCAGAGGGCTTTTGGAAGGTCCCTGATGTTTGCTTCATTATAAGGTGTTTTTAAATAGTATTACGAGCCACCTGTAAAATCCATATTGGATAGTCATTATTTAAACATTTATTCAACATTATTTTAATGTTGTTTCTTTTAAGGGGGCAGGATCAGTAGAACAGAGATTACATAGCTAATGGGGGAAACCACTGTGGATAATTGCTGTCTCATCATTCTGGTGCCTGGCACAAAGTATCCATGCCAGCATCAGCCATCTCCTGGCACAGTAAGCTAGAAGGGCAAGTCCTTGTACCAAGAATCAGAATGATGTGAGTTTCACTGAAATCAAGGAGCGAAGTGGTCTTGTTATAACCATCACACCAACTGCTGAAAAGCCTAATGGTTTATTCAAATTGCAGCATTATGGACACACAGAGCAGGGGCTCTGTTGAAAAACTTAATAGCTGGGCAATCTAAGTATCTAAAGGGAATAACCAGCACTCCTAATTCTGCTCAGAAATGAACTGGAACCTAGTAAAGCTTTTTCACAACTCGTGAGATATTCTACTCCAATAATCTACTCCACTCAGAAACTTTACCTCTGTATTCTGAACCAGCCAGAGTTTCCAAACAGTATTCAAAAGCAGACCCACATAGAATGCATTGCAGTAGTCTAATCTGTATGTGACTGGAGTATAGCCAAGATACTGTAGGCTTCTAACTAGTTGGAATAGCACTGCTGGGCGGAACTGGGCAGACACAATGATGGTGGAAACATGTTTTATTTACCAGCATCTTTAGTATTAAATAAGCACAGAATAGGCTCAAGAGTGAGTTATGGCCATGTTCTGTTGGATTCCTCATGATTTGTTCATTATTAATGATCAAGCTGCCATCCTTGCCATTTTGTTATTCCTCAAGAACTGATTGGGCCTGCCAGTTTAGGCCACCTCCTCATTCTAGAGGTTGGTCAGGGCATCATAATGTGTATTCTGGGGCTTGGTCCAAGAGAATGGCTGATTTTGCACTAGAGCTGCCTCGATGTTGCGCCGCCATTTGTCCCGATACTATTGGTCAATTTCACACCCGAAGCCGTGGGGCTGCATTTGACCCGTGGCTTCACCCAATTTCCTCCACAGTTTCGTGATCCTCAAAAAACAAGCTTCAGGTGTGAAATTGACTAATAGTATCGGGGCAAACGGCGACGCAACATTGAGGCAGCTCTAGTGCGAAATCAGCCAATGTGTTTAAAATTGGGAGTCTGTTGCAAGAGTAGAATATTCTACATGGCGTGGAAGGGTAAGAGTGTTTGGAAAGGAATACCAATAAAAGTACAAACTTTAGCCATTTTAGAACATGATTGAGAACTCTCTTCCCCCTCAAAAATATTCCCTTTGCATCCTAGTTGTTTGGTATTTATTCAGCCCTTCCTCACCAGAATTTAGGAAGGGAGCCAAATTATGAGTCTATTGCCTCCAGATGGAGCTTTAGCTCTAGTATAAGAGATTACAGATCCTATATGAATTCCTCACTGAGTCTAAATGAACCCAGTGATGAATCCCCATATATTCACTAACAATTAAGCAACTAAAACTAATTGTTATTAAACCTCTCCAATCAGGACATGGGCAGTGTCTTTCAAACAGGGCCCTTGGGCGGTTTAGCCCTCTTATTCTGGCTCTACTAATACAGGATTTAATTAAAGTGACCCCGTTTACAGCTTGTAAGGCAGGAAAGGAAGACCATCTCTTCTCTATCACTCCCAACCATTGTCATAAAATCTGACAACATTGTAAATGTCAGTCTGTGCTTTTAAAGAAGCTGGAAAATTATTTATGCCAAAAAACCATGCTGCAAAGTACATTAAAAAACAACAACAATCACTGATGATGTTCAGAGGATTTGGAGCACTATTCATCATTTAAAAAATATAGGGCACGATCCAGCCCAAGTTATGCATTTGGAAGTCCCACAGGTTGCAACAGGAAATATTCAAATTTGTGCTAATCTCTTTCACTGAAACCTCACAAGGGTGAAGCAGGGGGAATGCTGGCATGTGCCCTTTACCATTCCACTCTGCGTGGAGTTTGAAGCCACTTCCACAAGGCTGCCAACTCTGGGCAGGGAAATTATGGAAATCTGAGGGTGAAGCCTGGGGAGAGTTGACTTTGGGGAGGGCAGGGATCTCAGCAGAGATGTGCTGTCACTCTAGGACTTGTTTCTCCTAGACATATGGTATCCCACAGAGTCTGCCCTCCAGAGCTGCCATTTTCTCCAGGGGAACTGATGTCTGTAGTCCAGAGATCAGTTATAAATCCAGGCGACTTCCAGGTTCCATCTGCAGGTTGGCAACTCTGCAAATTTGGCAAAAAACCTGCACATTTTAATGCTCTTTTATACATGTTTGCACATATTTGATACATGTTGCAATCTGCATTTCCATAGTATGTCTATCGTTCAATATCCAAATGCATATCCAAAAAACAAAACTACAAAAAACATACCAACACCTGCATGACAAAGATGACACGATGGACAACTTGAAATGGTATTTTGTACTCCACAGAGAATTCCTATTGGGAATGAATGTGTAAGAATCCCATCTAGGCATCCTTAATAGCAACAATAGCTTTTGGAATGTGAAACCTTGTAGAACTGGTGGACACATACAGTCTTGCAGAGATTGAAACTGGAATCTGACACTGCAAACCAGATCCTCAAAATCTGAAAATGGAAGTTAAAAAAATTCTTTGGGGAGTTTCAGACACGCTTGCCATCAATTCATGCATTCCTTGATTCTGGAGTGGACTGGGAGGTGAAAATGGCCCTGGAACAAACCAAACTGACCCCTGTAGCATTACAGTCTGTGCTTCAAGGACACTGAACACAGTGGGGTAATAATGCCTTCACCCATTTCATTCTCCCTCAAACTCAGCCACCACCGCCACCGCTGCTACCAGCACCACCACCAAATTTATAGATCACCCTCCTCCAAAGGGCTCAGGGCGGTGTATAACACTCAGTAAACACATATTATTTATCAATAAATAATAATGAAATACAATTAAAGCCGTTACATTTAAAACAGCTAAAACAACAACAATATAAGTTAAAGTTTGTTCAGATGGCATTGACTACCAATTTATACCCTTCTCTGGGGTGGGGGGTGGGGAAGTAACAGAGGCCAGGCTCAATGACAAATGACAAAACCGTTGTTGTCACCAGTCATAGGCCTGGAAGAATATCCCTGTCTTACAGGCCCTGCAGAACTGGACCAAGTCCCACAGTGCGTGGATGTCACTAGGCAGAGAGTTCCACCAGGCCGGTGCCAGGGTCGACAAGGCCCTGGCTGTGATTAAAGACAGCTGGATCTCTTTTGGGCCAGGGATTACCAGGAGATTTTGCTCTCTGGAGCACGGGTGTCGAACTCATTTGTTATGAGGGCCAGATCTGACGTAAATGAGATCTTGTTGGGCCGGGCCATGTGTGTCATAAAATGTAATGCCAGGTAGTGGAGATACAAACTTTATAAAGGACACAAACACAAAGGTGGGGTTTTTTTTACTTAAAATAAAAACATGCTTAAAACATTAGCTCTGTAAGCTGCAAACCTGCTTTTGATTTATTGACATTCACCACAAAAGTCTCATGCTCAGAGTTCTGAGTCTAGGACACAGGTTAGAACATGAAATGGCTGAGCGATTAAGCAAGTCTGGCAAAGCAAGCTATGATGCAGCAGCAGCAGCAGAACTGGAAGCAGGAGATGGCCAGTTCCACTGTGGACCTGATGGAAACCCTCCGGGAGCCTGATCCGGCCCTGGGGCCACATGTTTGACACCCCTGCTCTAGAGTATAATGCTCTTTGGTGGTATACCAAGAGAGGCAGTCCCATAGGTATGTTGGTCTCAGACTGTTTAGGGCCTTAAAGGTTAATACTAGAACCATGAATCAGATCCGGTGTTCAACCTGGAGCCAGTGTCGCTGGTGAAGCACTTATTGGATATATGCTGCCACAGGGGCCCCCATAAGGACCCAGGCTGTTGTAGACATGCAAATCTTAGACATGCATTGGACTTTATGTTCTATGCAAACATCTTGTCTGCACTTACTTAGATATTAACATTTCCATATCCAGCAGTCATTAGAGTGAGAGTAAACTATTATTTTTTAATTTTAAATGGTTAATATTCATCAAATGTTTATGAAAATACTTAACTCATAATGATGACAAACATTCCACCTAATAAAGATGGAAGTTAAGAATCTCTTTTGGAATATGTAATCAGAAGAGTAAAGAAAATTACATTAAAAAGACTTCATTATGCCATTAAGTATGTGAAATGACTTTTTTCTACTCCATTTTAATTTTAGCATATTTCTCTTTTAAATATCCACGACACTTTTATGAGATGGGTACATAAAAGAGGCTTTGCCTGCTGTAGCAAGATTTCTGACTTTTCACATTCATCATCCCCATTTTAAACCCCCCCCCATTTCATTTATCATTGAGAGGATAATCAGCACTTTATCTGACTGCACGTTATTACAATTTTGTATTTTCAGTTGAAAAAGAGATAGATCTGTATTATCAGCCCAGAAGTCCTGAACATTTACTTTTGGAGAGAAGGCTTAACATCCATACAAATGATTTGCAGGCATATTCCACCAACAGTGAGATTTTAGGGGACACTCCTTCCCCTCCCACTGCAACTATCTCCCCCCTTCTATTTGGCCTCTGTTGGAACTATAACAGACTAGATGTACTATTGGTCTAATCCAGCAGGGGCTCTTCTTACTTTATGTTTGGATTGGGTGTTTGCTTTTTTTTTTTTTTTGGCTTGGACAGTTTTGTAGAGGCAGCCCAGCAGTTCAAATGATCATCTATTCATTATTGCTGGGATTCCAGAGGGCCTCTGGGAAATGGCTTTGGGGATTTTCCAGAAATAAACTGGCAAATTGTTAACCACTAAGCAGAATTGTAGAAACAGGTATCAAAGAACTTTAGCGCCCTCAGGGTGTTGCCCTCAGTTTTATGAAACATAATCCTAAACCAATACATGATTTTATAGAGAATACTGACCAGGATTCAAGCAGTCCAACATGTGCAACCTTGTGGTACCGCTCACATACCTGAGGCAGTTTGACTTCTAGACAAGCCTGCGATTGATCACACACTGAGTGACATTTTCAGGCACCTGCCCCTATTTTCTATGGCAGCTGTTCCAGGAACATGGTGTGTGGCACTAGTATGAGGGACTTCCGATGTCCTGGTACACCAGCAGAAGTCCTCTACCCAACTCTTTAGAACCAGCCCTATGTGTGACTTAAGATAAAATCTCTGATGAGGTGCAGGAAACTAACAGTAATTAGTACTTTAAAAAGCAGTTTCTGGTTTCCATAAAGCTAACAACTACGAGAAAAACTAGCTATGTTACCTAATAGGACCACTTACCATTTTATAAATATATATATAGTTGTAAACACCTAATCAGAATTTAAAGATTACATGAAAAAAATTCTCACTGAAGGCCAATTGAACAGTTAGTGAAGGTATGCATTCATTTCCAAATGAAGTAAGAAATATAAACTGAAAAAGCCGCACTCATTACATTTGTTAGGTAACAAAAATGAATGGGAATAATGATGAATGAACAGGATCTCTTTGTTTTATCCACTTGCTCATTTTGTTGGAGCCTGGCAGTCTGGTTTGAAGAGTTCAAGGAGAGTTGAGGACAGGAGCTAAACATAAGAGTTAGAAGATTTCTTTGGCAATTCATACCAAAACAGCATCTCTTCTCAAAAGCGAAGAACAGGCCTCAGCCTTCCTCTTCTTCCTTGGAGCTGGAAGCATTTCACAAGAACCCAGGAGTAATCTTTGTGCCCCTTTCTACATTGACAGCTTGCTCTGGAGAATCTGAGGAGTCAAGCCTTAAGGGTTGACTTTGCAGTTGCATGCATTCCCTCCAGGGCTGGCCCGCCCATAGAAGAACTTAGGTAGGCATTTGCCTGGGGCGCCACCTCATGGCGGGGCGCTGTGCCACCTCATGGTGGGGTGCTGCGCCGGCCTGCCACCCCTCCCAAAAGCCCTGCTCTAAGGGGCCGTCTCAGTGCCCCTTGGCTTGGCCTGCTCAGGCGGAGCAGGGATTGGCTGCTCTCCTGAGACTCCCCCTGCTGCTGTGCCAAGAGGTCGAGGAGGAGGAGGAGAGGGAGGCGGCGAGGTGGGAGTGTACACCAAGTCCCTTTGCCCACCTGCCTGCCCGGAGGCCACCCAAGGCTGTCCCGGCTGGATTTGGGCATGGGGGGCAGGCGGGAAGCCAGCTAGCAGGCAGGGGGAGCCCCAGGCCGGAGGTGGCCATGGGTGGCCACATGTGGTGCAGCCACTGCAGAGGCTGGGAGTCACCGCCTGCAGGGGGAAGCTGTCAGATGGCCATGGCAGGAAGAAAAAGAGAAGCCTTGCCTGCTTAGACCCCTCAGAAAGGATGGCACAGCTAAGGCTGATTTCCCACCCGCCACATGAGCTCTTCCCAGCTTTTGGGGAAGTGCTCCCATGCGTGCTCCCACCCCTCCCCGACCAAGAGGAATTCCAGCTCATGACATCAGTGGGGGTGAAGGAGCACGCTTCGAATCTTTGGCCTCCTCCTGACCGCCCCCCACCCCCAATGGCCCAGATAGTCAAAGCCAGCCTTGCCTGCTTAGACCCCTCGGAAAGGATGGCGGTGACGGAACGTAAGATTTTGCCCCATGTTTACCAGGAGGCCGGGGGTTCAGTGGTTCCCATAATAATGTCTGAGCAGAAATTCAGCCTGTAGTGTTTGGTTTTTCTTTTTTTGTTGTTTTGTTTTGTGTTTTGAATGCCATGTCTGCTTACTGGTAGAAAGAGCCCCGAACCCACATAATAGCTTTTTAAAAGGTCAGGACCACCTAAAACAGCCCAGAAGTGCCATGCTTTCGAGTCCCCAGAACACTTCAGTAGGCTTCACTCCCTCTGTCCCCCCGCTGACAGAAATGGGGAGAGGAGGAGGAGGCCACAACATTGTGTTCTTTTTGGACATGGTACAATAGCCCCTGTGGCTGCAGCTGAAAGAGCATTCAGGTGACTCTCAAGATGGATTATCAGCATCCCCTTATTAAGGTTCCTAAAAGCAGGGAGCCGGGGGAGTTCTCTTTCATGCGCTGAGCTACTGTGTGTGCCCGTCTCTCCCCTCCTCATACTGATCATCAGTCCACGGGGCTGCCCGTCGGCATGGGGGATCTTTCTCTCCCTCCTCCTCCGCCTCTGCTGCCCCACAGGTCATCTTCTTTACCCCTCCAACCAGGGATCCCTCTAAGCTGAGTTAGTGTGAGCTAGCTCACAGTTTTTCATCCTCCAGCTCACAGATTTTTTGTCCTCGCTCAGGAAGGATGACTCCAGAGCCAACTAATTGATGCAGTAGCCAAATCGTTCGCTCACAGATTTCATGCCAGTAGCTCACAGAGTAGAATTTTTGCTCACAAGGCTCCACAGCTTAGAAGGAACATTGCCTCCAACCTTTCCTCCCTGTCTGGCTCAAGTCTCAGTCCTGTAACAAAGCCAGTTTCAAACGGTAGTTGGAGGACTTGCACCAGCTCTCTAGGAAGCTCAGCTCTATCGCTTTAACCCTCTCAAGCCCTCACAGGCCAAAAATCCTTGGGAGGAGCACCCATGCTGGTCTGAAGTCGGAGTAGGAGGACAGCCTCCAGGGGGTGGCTGGAGTGGACATCTCATGCTATTACAACTGATATTTAGGAACAGAGATCAGTTCACTTGTAGAAAGTGGACACTTCAGAAGGTGGACTCTATGGCATTGTACCCCATTGGAGTCCTTTCCCTCCTCGGGCATTGCACAAATCTCCAGGTATTTCCCAACCTGGAGTTGGCAACCCTAGTGAATGCTCCCCTAGGGATACAGCCCATTCTACTCCCTCAGAGTTCTACCAGGTCATGTAGATTAGACGAGGCAATTGTGAACTGCAAGCAGTAGCTTTCAGTGTCAGTGGCAAGTGGTGAATGCAGCTTCTCAAAACTCAAACTTTGTTGCAGATAGTGAACTTTAAGCAAACCGTGACTTATCATTATGTCTGAATGCAGCTTTCCATTCAGGCTAAGAACCAAACTATATGATGCACTTTCCCTGGTTTTGTTTGCTGGTCAAATAAACCACCGTGCTCTGGGAGTTTCTTGATTCTTAGGTGTGCATGGGTGCAGTTCAGATGGGAACCATGGCTAGCAAAGAGAGGAGGGTGTAGGTCTTCCAGCTGGCTGCACTATTTTACTGACCTGAAATGGCCTGGATTACCTGCCATTTATCCCATTAAGGGAGCACACTTGCATCCCCTCTGCACACATTACTTTCCCAATGGAGGGTATATAAAACAGACAATAAAGATTCATTGGCGAAGGACTGAGCCCTGCTCTGGTTTCCAATGGCAAATGCATTGTTCTTATTATGAGCCATGCAGATATTGATAGGTTGTGCTTTGCAATAGCTATCCAGTTATGGAGATCCTTCACTGGATAGTATAAAGATGGCGGTGTGCCACTCAAATGCAGAGAGCTATTAATGTATGAAGCAGCCTCCCCCTGGGAAGTCACCGGGAAAAAAAGAGACTGGAAAGAAGCAATGGGGATGAGACTGTAGTGCCTAAGCAACCATACTCTGAGCTAGGAAGTCACCAATTCAAATCTTGCCTTCATTGATTTGTTATACCCTGCCCTTCACTTGGAGTCTCAGAGCAGCTTACAATCTTCTTCCCTTCCTCTCCCCACAACAGACACCCTGTGGGACAGAGAGGCCTCTGAGAGAACTGCTATGACAGAACTGTGACTGGCCCAAGGCCACCCAGCTGGATGCATATAGAGGAGTGGGGAATCAAACCCGGTTCTCAGATTAGAGTCCACCACTCTTAACCACTGCACCAAACTGGCTTAGAAGGGCAGGGTTTAGAAGCACACACCAATTTCCATCTTTCCTGATCTTAAAGTAATTTTATAAATTTGGTCATTTTTCTAGGGAGTTATGGCTGTTTAAAACCCCCCATCTGGCAGCTATTTCAGTTGAACATGCTGAAGCATCAGTGCTTGACCTAAAGGAATTGGTGACAACATTAGCTAAAGAAAAGGCCTGAAATGGAAACATTAGAGAGACTTAAATTTCAACATCACAATTAACAGTATTTTTCAAAATGCTTCGTGATTTCTGTTTTTCTGTTTGAGAGAGAAAATCAGAGATGGTATTACTTGTTCTCACAATTAAAGAAAAGAAAAGAAATTAGCAACTTCAGATTTTGTGTTTTTAATTCTTCCTAAAATGCACTTATGTTTGAAAATTGGTGGGTGCACTGGGGGGGGGGGCGCACCAGAAGGTAACCTTGCCTGGTGTGCAAAAAAACCTGGGGCAGGCCCTGATTCCCTCTACACTGTTTCCCCCCCCCTCCAATTTATTGTGTATTCTGTATGCATTCTGCATCTACAAGCAAAACCTGCATTTTTTTTGAGCTAACTGGCCACTTTGTCTAAGATGAAGGGAAAGGCAAACATCTTTCAAAACTTTCAGCTGCAGACCCAACCCCTCCCTTCCTCTATAATTCTTCAAAAAGAAAGGGAAGGGAGGGGGAAAATCCAGGCCCACAATGCAAGACTGACACATTTGGGAGCAGGGAATCCCCTAGTCCTTTATATTTACTGATTCCTTCTTATGATCTCTCTGGCTTTTTAAAAGTTTGCCTGAATGGGAGGACACGTCCCCTTTTGCCTATGGAGAAGGAGGGAAAGAAAACAGAACAGGGAGGGAGCGTGTGGGCCTGGATTTCCCCCTCCCTTCCATCTTGCTTGACCATTGTATTTTAGGATTCTGTTATTTTATTCTATGCATCATATATTTTCATTATCTTTTATTAATACATAACTTATGTTAGAATAATTTTGTGTTTTATTACAGTGTGTTTGTCAATACTGTGTCTGCATACACCCTGTAATCCTTCTTGTGTATTCTGAAAGTTCAACAAGGCTAGTGAATCTTGTTAAGGGTTTGGCATGCTGGCATCTGCCAGCTCTTTAACTGCTGCCTGCCTTGCCCCTTTGCCTTCCTTCAGTTGACAAAGCTGCTGCCTGCTATGCAACTTGGCCTGATATTTCATTGTATGTATAATGACATCTGCTTCTGGGTACCTTCTGTAATTCTACCTTGTCTTCATAATAGTTCCCAGTATTAGTATTTGCCTGGGTATTATTTGAACATTTTCTCCCCCCCCCTCAAAAAAAAGTTCCATTGCCGTATCTCAGTCTGCCAGCCCTTTCATTCTGAAACACCTGAGCAGATGGAAGAGCTACATTGTATTCAGAGGTACTTTCCTAACTCTGATAATGTCTTCGTATAGTGAGATTTTTATCTGAATGTACAGTAAATGCTCTCTACCTTTTAAAGCGGTGTATTTTATTGCAAATGAGGGGTTTCTGTAATAAAGCCATCATTTAAAAATGCACTTTTACTGAATTAGAATTAACTACAAAGAGTGGCCATTCAGTAACAGAACCTCATGCACAAGATGTGTTCTTTGATTCATACATCCAATTTGGGGTCTCTCTTTCACTCTGGTATTCATGATTGTCTGAACTGGCCACTGCACATGAATCATAATAAGCAATGGAAATTTTCCTGGCTACCACCTGATGTTCCAACTAGGAACGTCTACATGTGGGCGCTGGTGCAAGTGACACACATACACACATTCTGTGCAGGAAGTAAAATGGCTACATAGTCTTAAAAACACCAAACTTTACCCAACAGATGTGCAGCCAGCCCACACAATTCAGAGTCCGTTTATAATATCACATATCTGGGTAGTGACTATGCTGTTGTGTTGACAGAGAGCCGTGGAAGGAAGGAAATAATGATAAATCCAATTTCCACTGGCCATGCCTCCAAACAGATTGTTTTAAAGCCCGGTTATGGTAGTAGTACATATGAGCAAATACTTAATTGTTTTACAAATCAAATAAAGTAGAGTTCATCTCATCCAGCCCCGTATTAGTCCCACACCTTAGCAGTATTCTTCACCAATAGTGTAATCCTAAACAGAATGATCAGATATTCTAATAGTGAAGTGTGACCCCATCTGTGGATTCTTAAATCCATGGATAAGGGCTGCTTACACAGAAGGAAGATTTTCCTGCAAACTTGAGAGACCTGCAGAACCTCAAAGCAGAGAAAATTTGTTTGTATTTATGCAGAACTGATACTCATACAGTTCTGTGTGCTGGAGAGCTTGTGGACATACTGCAGACAGGGAAGTTGGAGGAACCACCCCCGCTAGCCCCGTTGTCACAGCTGAGGAGGCTCTATAAGTGTGTGGGGGGCATTGCTATCCCTCCTGCTGCAGGTGCTGTGGAGGAATGGAGGAGAAGGAGGAGTGATCCTCTCCAGCACTGGTACTGCAAGTGGGGGGTGCTGGGTGGAGGAAACAGTGTTGGTGCTGCCACAACCCCCATCCTCACAGTCTCTTTCTTCCTAGAGATATAAGCAAGAGAGAGAGAGGAGGCATTGGGGGAAGGAGAGAGACAGAGTTAGAAAGTGACAGAAGGGGTGGGAGAGAGGATGGGGGAATGGGATACCCCCTTCCTGCAAGTTCCTTGTAGGTCCCTGCTTGTACCTTCTTCAATCTATTAAAGTCAACAAGTTTAGAAAGGTGTAACGCTGCATGAGAAAATTTTCTTGAATGGTCTTTAGAGTTAAAGTCAAGTTGTGCTGATTGTTAATAATAATCCTAAGTAGAGATGGGGCTCCCATAAAATATGTGCAGGGCCATGAACTCTGGAGGAATGAAAACCATTAACCTTTTCCTGCTAATAGTCACCACAGGATGAAGGAGGCTGTGCCCCAACCTTCCCTTTCAATCCAGGATGAAAGATTACTTGGGTTCAAAGCTGCCCCTAAAACCAAGTTCCCTTTCACAGCCACTCTTGCTTTGGAAAGGAAGGAAGGCTCAAGCTGACCACTGAAGGGAAGAACTTGGGCTCAGAATCAGAATGCTGTTTGGCACACTGACTTTTGAGCCAAATTTCGGTCCCAATAGTAGACTTTAAATCAAAGGAAGACCAGGCTTCCCCTTCCATCAGAAAAAGTCACAGGTAGCGGGAGCAAAATTGGTTTCAGGGTTGCTGAGTTTAGTTATCCCTCTCTCATTAGGATGAGGGGGTAGGGCTTGGCCAATGGCTGAGCCACCTGCTTCTCCTGCCCCCACCCAGGAACTAATTATTCTGCCCTTGTCATTCTCCAGGTATTTCGATATGAAGCATGGAAAGCCACTCATGCTCAATAGAGCTTCTCAGATTCTCATATCTCATGAAACTTGGAGAATCCTTAGTACAAATTTGTGGCTTGGCACATGATGGTACAAGACATCTGGAGAACAAGGAGGGAAAGAACATTACCCATTGTAGGTTCTGGGTGAGAGGAACAAGTACAGGTGGAGGAGGTGGTAACTGTAAACTCCCTCTCCTCCAATCAGATCTCCTACCTTGCCTCGTTACTAGGCCAGATTCGGGCTCAGTAATGCTCAGTCCCCTCAGCCAACAACATTCGCCTTCTGTCCTTGCTAGCGGCTGTGTTCTGTCTTCTGCTGAAGGAGATATTCTAGAAAACAGAAATAAACATATTCTTTAATAGCCACAGCTAGGTTTTTGGTGGGTGAGTATATGGGGTGTTCAACCCCTCAGTGTTTTCATGCAATATCACAAGCATTTTTTTCAAGCATTTTTTTCATGCATTTCAGTATTTCATGCAATATTTCATGAAATATTTCATGAAATATTTCAAGCAATATTTCAAGCAATATTACAATCCCTCAGTGTTTTCATGCAATATTACAAGCAAAGATGTCTACTATCTGCTCCAGGGAATATCTAGTCTGAAAATCAATGTGTGATAGTAGATGGGGGGAGTGTGTGTGCATGAGTGTGTGCGTGTGTGTAAGCAAAAGGTATGGGAAACAAGCATTTAAAAAGTAGCAAGGCATACATGTAGGGGGAAAGGCATCATGCTGTGTGAGAGATGGTTTCATGGCATGGTTTTCATTTGTTAAATGATACCTCACAGGAGGTTTTCCTGATTAGTTGTTCTAGTGTCTTCACCAGTCTCTAGATATAACACAAAGGTGATGAGATAGGACAGTGCTCATTTGTAAGGAGTATTCCAGTGGAAAAATCAGAGTCCAAATGCACCTCTAGAATACTGCAGGTATATACTCCTGGCAGCTGGAGAGGGATGGGGGGAATTACTGGGAGCGAGAGGGAGGCCCAGCTAGTATTGCAGCAATGTGTCTACATCACTTCTGATGTGACCCAAAAGTGATGTCATCATGCAGCAACATCAGGGTGGCACTCTGGTATTTGGGCAAAAACTCTACCTCAGAGTTTTTGCCCAACTATCAGAGTGTCTGATGTCACCAATGCGATAGTGTCACTTCTAGGACACGTTGGAAGTGATGTAGACTTGTTGCTGCAACGTTGACTGGGCCTTGCTCTTTTTCCAAGTAAGTCCCCCCTGCTGGCAAGCTGATTGGTGGCCAGGGGGTGAAGCTTGGTGGCAAGGGGCCCCTGTCTTCCACTGGTAGCTGGCATAGAATGTGATGAGGACAGTAAGTATCTTGAAGTAGCTAATGCTTCATGTTGACTTTAGTGGTTCTCACTTGCTTCACTTAAGCTTGTGAATAACATATCGGATATCTTCTATAGTAAATAAACTTCAGTGTTTCATGTCAAACCCTGACAATTAAAATACAGGGAAAAACCCCTCCTGGGCATCCATGTCACAAAGAAGAAAATGAGAAGCAGAAGTTTTTAATCTATGAAGTATGACATTACATAGGGTTGACACATAGCACATTTCAGATAGGACAACTTCTGTTCGAGCCTCATGAAAATGAATGGGAGTTGTTCCAAAAATGGATTGCATGTGCAAGAAAAAAAGGTCATTAATCCATTTTGTACTGGAATGAACCAAAGAACTGTAGGGACTGAGGAGTATGCATCTCTCTCTCTCTCTCTCTCTCTCTCTCTCTCTCTCTCTCTCTCTCTCTCTCTCACACACACACACACACACACACACACACACAGAGGGAGAGAGAGAGAGAGAGAGAGAGAGAGAGAGAGAATATGAGATCTGGAGTTCTAGGTAAACTATAAAGTGAATTGAAGTTGCCAATCTGAAGACAAGAAAATTAGATCTGTTCACAGTCAAATGGAAGTACTTACTAAGAGAGAGAGAGAGAGAGAAAGAGAATGAGATCTGGAGCTCTAAGTAAACTATAAAGTGAATTGAAGTTGGCAATCTGAAGACAAGAAAAATTAGATCTGTTCACAGTGAAATTGAAGTACTTACTAGGCAGAAAAGGCTGGTGGATGAGGATTTTTCCTTCCTCTTCTTTCTCCAAGTAGCTACCCCTAAGCCTCAAAGAGGTGGTGCTGAAGACTGGGGAGGCCACCTGGATGCAAAGCCACAAAAACACAGGTAGCTGCATGGAGAAGGGGAAAGCAAGGAAAACAACCCTCCTCTGCCTCTTCAATCTGCAGACTCCTCAGAAAGGGGCAATTGCATTCATTTCTAGTCTTGTCTTGTCTTCCAAATCAAAGTGTGGCCATCATAAGATAAGCATCTTGGCTAAGCTGCTGGCCAATATTCAGGTGAATGGAGAAACAATGTCATTTCACAATTTTTGTCATTCATTTTTCCTGGTCTCAGGTGAATTCAGTGATTAAAAAAAAAACCCCTTGAATTTCCGAGCTTCATAATCCAAACTCTCCTCCTCCAAGCCCCCTGGTGATTCCATCTTAATTGTCCATGTAAATTGCTTTCTATTTTGGACATCATGACTATCTTGGCCGTCTTTCTGCTTCGCCCTTCTGGGCACTTCCAGCTGCGCATGAATATCCCCCAAAGAGGCCAAAGGAAAACTTTCCCCCTTCAATATTGAACACTGTGAAAGAGAAATGGAAGTGATACAAAAGGCATCACACTATTCAGCACTCTGGACGTGACAGAGGAGAATTTTTAAAAGCCCAAACTAATTCCACCAATTCCTAGAGTCCTTTCATTTGCAAGGCTTTACATGCCCAAAGAGATCCACAGTGGTCTTCATGTTGCCGAAGGTATTTCAGCAACACAAAGGGATGCAACGTAACGACACAGCAGCACTGGATGAAACTTTCTGAGGAAATATACAAATATGCTGGGAAGATTTTAGCCAACCTAAGTGGACCTCAATGTATTTTGTGTAGGAATGAAAATCAAATTTTCAGGTTTACCTTCAGGTTTATCCGCCCAATTCAGGCCACAGTGTTTGGGTGGTTCGTTGTTGTTGTTTTCTTACTCCAGTACAGACAAAGCACAATTGCACTTGTATGATCACTTGTCAAAGGTTGGGTGCAAACATATTTCTATCATATTTTTATCACAATTCCATTATATTTTTATCACCATGGAAACTTGCACTGATATATAATAATACGAACGATTTGTAATTCAGGAGTGGCTTCTTTTTATCATCTGTGGTGGTTATGCACATGAGTGCAAGGGTGCTGGTTGATTATTTCATCTGTTATTTCAAAGGGATTAGGCACTGAGCTTCTTTGTGGTCTTGAAAATGTATTGTTGAATTACATGGTGATGGTCCCTAAGGGATTACAAGTATTGGTTTTAAATGTTCTTATGGCTGTGAGACTGAAATTTGCCAAATGCTGGAAATCCAAGCCTCTTCCTATTAAGGATGATTGTGTGAATGAAGTGAAGGATTTGTCTAAATTAATTAGACTGACTGAATAGCAGAGATTTGCAGTGCAATGTCAGTTACACCCTTCTAAATCCATTGCAGTCAACAGGCTTAGAAGGGTACAACTCTTCTGAGGATTGCACTGTTGGAGACACAAGATGGACCGAATTTAGAAACCTATGATTAAGAAGATGGACTCTGTTGTAATTGAAATATAATTGTCCCTGTCTATTTGCACTGCAAAGATGATTTGTCTGCTTATTTATTTATCCATTTATTTATTTAGGAGATGGATCTGCAGTTATATTTTGTAATGTATCTGGTGTTATCTGTCGCTTTTCTCTTCTTTATGAGAAATCTGAAATCTGTAATTAAGTTGATGGATAAAAGTATTTTTTGCAGTTAAAAAAAATAATAGTAAAATTAAACATTCTCACATTTGACCAGTTCAGATTTTTTTTTTAAAAAAATGTATTTCTAATGTAATTCTCTGCTATCTTCCCTTTTATCGTCTGTTTTCCATTTTTTCTCTTGTTGGGGTGGAGGGCTACCATACCTGCACATTCTTCTTTTCTTTCTTTTGTAACTCGGAAGTCATTATCCCCCATCGGGGGCTCATACTAAATATTCCACTGTGATCCATAATACTAATGTTGTGACCTTTATTAGGGCAATGGCTTAGAATGGTCATAACAGCACCTGGAGTGAAGATACAAGTAATCAATGTGTGTGTTAAGTGCTGGGAAGTCCCTTCCGACCTATGGTGACCCTATGAATAAGTAACAAGTAAGCTAGGCTTTATTAATGCAGCCCCTATTGGTCTGTTACAAAACTTATGTGCGGCCATGTATGTAAGGTGATTTTGCAAACTGAACCAATAGTAACAGCCAGTCCACAGGGAGCAGAAAACAGTATGGAGGGGAAGGCTGCAACCACTACTTCTCTCTCTGCGTGTAGCCCAGTCACAAGAAGAAATGGACACGTGAAACTGGGAAGCACCAAACTCCAACTGAACATCTGATTCAAAGTCCGCATATTGTTACCCCCCAAAACAAGAATCTTATAACTTAGAGCCAGTCTGGTGTACAGGTTTAAGTGCTGGATTAGGAGCCCGGAGACGCAAGTTCAAATCCCTACTCTGCCATGGAACTGCTGGGTGATCTTGGGCCAGTCACACACTCTCAGACTAACTTACCCCACAGGGTTGTTGTGAGGATAAATTGGATGAGAGGAGAACTATGTCAGCCACTTTGGATGCCACTAAAGAGGTCAGTGGAGACTTTTCTGACATTGATTTTGAAGATGCATGCATATTCTTCAAAAATACAACCATCTCTCAACAGGTTTTTGGCTTCATGAGCACAGTTTTTGCCAGGGCTGTTAGGGGGATGTACTGCCCCTGCTCCCATTACAAGTGGTGGGACGCTGGCTGTGGCATCTCATCACTTCCAGTAAAAAACCAGAAGTGACAAAAGGTAGCTCTAGGAATTCCCAGAAACTCTATGTTTTTGCCATACCCTTTGTTACTTTCAGGGTAGCTCTTGGAATCTTCAGAAACCATCGAGTTTCCAGAAATTCATAGAGCTTCCTATTTTTTTTGTATTGGATGAGGCATGACATCACAGCTAGTGTTATGCCCCCCCTATCCCCACCCACATCTAGGGTTGCCAAGTGAACTGATCTCTGTTGCCTGGAGATCAGTTGTAATCCCAGGACATTTCCAGTCATCACCTGGAGGTTGGCACAGCATTAGGTTTGGAGAGGGGAGGGACGTCAATGGGATATAATGCCATAGAGTGCAAGGGTACTGGCTCTAAAGCACCTCCTGGAATTACAACTGATCTCCAGGCAACAGAGATCAGTTCTTTTGGAGAAAAAGGCTCCTTTGGAAGGTGGACTCTATGACATTTATTGAGGCTCCAACCTGAGCATGTTTATCTAGGGGCATCAACTATATGTTCCTCAGGGATTTCTGCTCCTCCACCCCTCGGTATCAAATATCCATGAAAACTCTGCAGAAAGTCCCTGGGCTACACAGGTGAAACTGACAAGTGGTCTGAGGAAATGTCTTGTCTGGTTTATGTCATAGAATCATAGAATGTTATAGTTGGAAGGGACCTTGCAGGTAATCTAGTCCAACCCCCTGCACTCTGCAGGAGCATAGCCGAAAGATAGCCCTACAGCATACTTCTACAGTTACTTCCAAGCTACATATACAAACAGGGTTGCCAGCCTCCAGGTGGCAGCTGGATATTTCCTGCTATTACAATTGATCTCTAGATGACTAAGATCAGTTCCCCTGGAGAAAATGGATGCTTTATAGGGTGGATTCTATGGCATTGTACCCAACTGAGGTACAGCTGAGGTTCCTTCCCTCCCCAAACCCCGCCTTCTCCAGGCTTCACCCCACCAAATCTCCAGGTTTTCCCCAACCCAGAGCTGGCAATCCAATATACAAACCATTGATGAGCTGGTACGTAAAGAGTAATCAGATTTTTTAAAAAAAAAAAAATGGAGTGGAATCTGTTTATACAAAGAGGTTGTACAGAAATTTTTAAAAAGAAGAAGAAGAGGAGGAGGAGGAGACTGGATTTATACCCCGCCCTTCACTACCCAAAGGAGTCTCAGAGCAGCTTACAAACTCCTTTCCCTTCCACTCCCCACAACAGACACCCTGTGAGGTAGGTGGGGCTGAGAGAGCTCTGAGAGAAACTGCTCTTTTTCAAGAACAGCTTGTGCCAGAACTATGGCTTGCCCAAGGTCATCCAGCAAGTGCAAGTGGAGGAGTGGGGAATCAAACCCGGTTCTCCCAGACTAGAGTCCACACACCTAACCACTACACCAAGCATCAGGTAGGTTCAGAAGTAGCAACATGGACAGATTGTGGTTGCTCTTCATATTAACCTGGATACAAAATATGGAGGGGTAGAAAGTTGCTGGTGTGCTTGTGGGCAAATGTTTCAGTGAGATTATATTGTGGGTTATCAAGGAGTACAAGTCTATAGGAACACATTCACACAAAACAACACACAGAATCTTTATTCTATCATACATATAATCACAAAGAGGGGGGGATGCTAATGAACCGAAGGAGCTAAAAGTGGTAGGAAACTGACAATTCTTCAGTCTGGAATTGTAAAAATTCTCATAGTTAAATTAGAATTCAGGAAAAGTGAAATTCAACTAGAGTTCTAAAGGAATGGGGGAAAACCCACGCAGGGCTGGCTGTATAATGAAATGACCTGGAGAAGCTGCCTCTGGTAGCAGATTCGGAAGCATTCCACCCACTGCCAGCCTCCCATTGCTAGCCTGCCTCCTGTCTGGGTGCTGAAGAACACAAACCTATTTAGCTCCTTGCTCCCACAAGGCTCCTTAAAAATACCACAGCCGGTCATGCATTCCAGCCCCCCAAATGCTGCAAGATTCCTTCTGGAAAAATTTGGCTGCCATTTTGATTGTTGTCAAGAGAACCAAAAATGGTGGTTGAACTCATATGAGAGGAAGGACTCTCACAAGAGTTCAAGGAGTCCTATACAGCATGTGTGGCTTGCTGCATTGTTTTTAAAGAGGGCTGAGGGAGTGAGGAGGTAAGACTGGAGCCTCAAGCTTCTAAGCAGAGGCAAGGTGGGGGGGGAGGGAGCTGAGAATGGGCATTAAGTCAAGGCAGGGGATGGGGGGGCATAATCTGCTGCCTCTACTGCCCCAGGCAGCAAAATATCAGGAGCTGTCACTTGATTCACACATCCTTAATTAAAAGCACTGTACATATTGCTATTCTTGTTTTCATTTGTTTTCTTATGCATCTATCAAGGGGCTTCTGTTCAGGCCTAGGGTGAAGGCTGGACACTGGCATGTGTGGGCCTCTGATGCAAACCTCTCCTTCTGAAACTGGCATTGCGCAAAAGCTAACTGGCTTATTCACATGTTACATAGAAGCAAATCCAGACTTTCTGTCAAGTATGCATTCAAGAAGAAAAAACAATAACCACAACTCCTTGACAAGTGTACTCATACAGGACACTTGACTTCTGTGTATGCTTGTTTCATCTGCATTCCATATTTTTTGGCATACATGCAAATCATCTTAAACATGCCCTCTAAAATGATACATTTGTGCAGTAGCTCAGAGGGTTATCACGAGAAGCCGGAAACTGGTAGATAAAAGAGGAGAGTGGTGGTAATGCCCCTCATATGTCCCTTCTGCTGTGAGGGATCTGTGTGCTGTGTGTGGTTTCCAGAGCTGCTACTCTTTATTGTTTACTAGCCCATGACACCCTTGTCTTCCTGTATTTTCCTCAAGAAAGACTGCCCACACAACCTCTGGACAACCATAACATTATCTGCATAGAAAAGTTGCAGGTCACAACATAAGGAATCTGAATTTTGTGTACATAGCAATGAAGCCAACTATTTCAAACACTTATTTACTCCTAGAGGTAAAAGGAACTCTTTCCTGCTATGAAGCCTCTTCCTTGGTAGGCCTATGGAATTGATGAGTGTTATTATTTGCCATACAGGATTGGTTGTCTTGTTCTAGGCTGGAAGAACAATCATGAAGGCTATAATATAGGAAATGAAGGAACTTTTATTGGTTTTTACATGGGTCCTCTATTTGCTTAAACTGGTTTCATTTCTGTAGATTCTAATCCAAAGTGACTGCTTACAATAGATATTTCTCTTAACGGATCTTACACTACTAGGACCTCCATTATCTGCAATTGTTATTAAACAATGGATGAAAAGACACTATCAGGCCAGGAAATCCCATGGTCTCACTAAATTGGGCATCCACGACATCAGCATTACGGAAGCATCATGCAATCCCAATCCTGTATGACCAATTCCAGAACAGTTGTACAATCATAGCAATTGAAACAAAATAAAAAAACACAAACCAACAGCCAATCCCAAGTGTTCCTGTCAGCTCCTCATCAACCCACATTCACCATGTGTCAATAAAAGTGCAGCAGTTGCTAGGAAACCAGGATTACCCCACAGAAGATTCTTAAACACTCTCCCACATATAGCATAAAAGTGGGCTGCCAGAACACTGGACAGTCACAGACTATCAGAGACTTATATGGTCCACTAGGTCAGGAGGATACCTGCATAATGAATCCTGCTGAGGTACCAAGGAGAGCGCACAAATACATTTGCTTTGGGGTCTCTTTGTATGAGGGAACAAGGTCCCCTCCAGTGGAGAAACATGGGCACTATTTGTCAGTTGTCTTTTATTTCATGCTTTCTCCAAAGAGCTCAGGGTAGCATATACAGTTTTTGCCCTCCACTTTTTCATCTTCACAACAATTCTGAGATAGATTTGGCTGAAACTACTGGCCCAAGGTCACCCGATGTATTTCATGGCTACATCACACTAACTCTCACAGACAGTGATGAGCACATAAGAGTCCCGCTGGATCAGACCAGTGATCCATCTAGTCCAGCATCCTGCCTCACACAGTAGCCAACCAATTGCCTCAGAGGGCCAAGAAATAGGGCATAAAAGCTGATGCTGACCCATAGACTGGAATTCAGACATTGGCTGCCTCTGAATATGGAGGTTACGTTTATTCAACATAGCTATTAGCCACTGATGGACCAATCCCGCATGAATCTATCTGACCCCCCTTTTAAAGCCATCCATGCTTGTGGCCATCAATATGTCCACTGGTAGTGGATTCCAAAATTTAATTAGCCATTGAAGTTTTTCTTTTTGCCTTTCCTGAATCAAATGCCCCTCATCTTCAATGATGAATGATTCAACACATAAAAGTCAAAACTGAGACCTGGCTAGACTTTCAGACCTAAAGAACAAGGCAATGAGGAACTGGAGGTGGGGGTTCAAGATACAAATGTCTTCTACAAGGAAAAGCCTATCTTTTGGGTATCCAGCCAACAATAGATTTGGGTGGGAAAAGAAGCAAGGGCCACAGAAGCAGAGAAGGGGACCTTAGGGAAAGTCGTAGCTCAGCAAGGCAGAAGATGCAGGGTTCAGTCCCTGTATCTACATGTTGCAGGGCTGGGGAAAACCTTGCTGTAGATTCTGGCAAGCCAGGCAGAGTAGACCGCACTCCAGGGATAGATGGTCTAGCCTGACAAGGGGCATAAGTCAGCTTCAAGTGTACAGATGTACCCTTCCAGGTGCCTAGCCAATGACACATGCCTGTCCTGCCCCAAGCTGTATAGACCAATACTGAAAAGACTTTCTGTGGAGTCATAAAGTAGTGGTACAGCATAGGCTTTAGCTCAGTCCTGAGCTATGAATTCCCAGGAGAAACGGCTGGAGAGAGGCAAAGACACAGGCGACTGAAAGTGTCTAGTTAATCAAACAGCCTAAGATTCATTCATGATCTCAATGGCTTTCATTTTGCCCAGCTTCTGCCATATCCAGCCATGCCTCCTTTCTAATTCCTTGATAGATGCCTAGTGTCAGCCCGTTATTTTCTCAGTAAATTCTGCTATCTCCTCCCCAGCTGAAAGAACAAATATTTTAATTACACACGCGCACACACACACACAATTTTTTGGAAGTAATGTATTTTTTCCTGGATTATTTATAATTTTGCTTTTCAACAGTATCCCAGGATTTATCTTAACATAATGACCTCTTTTCCTCTTCAATTCATTATTACTTATATCAGAGATTTTCAAACTATGGATCTGGAGGAACAGTAGAATCTGACATCATTGGCGCCACTTTGGTAAAACATTCCTGCAATTCAGAATCCCCAAATCTGAGAAATAGCAGGTGAGAATTTTGTAAGCATGCCTCCTTTACCATTATAATGCTTCCTGTTGGTGGATATCAGCCAAGCTTGAAAGCTTCTTGTTCTGCTGAGAGTTTCATCCAACATTGTAGCCACCATTGTCTGTAACAAAATGGAACTTGAAACAAGTTGGCTTCCTGTTCTAATGAAATTATCTGATAGCACCTTTATGTGCAGGTGGGAGCTCTGTCCTCCATATTTCCTGCCTGGGGCTCTAAATCAATTCCTCCCCACATATTATGACAGCTATGGAAATCACAGAGCACCTTTGCTTGACTCAAGCAAATTATTAAGAAGGGAACTTTGTCTTTTGTGAAGTAAGGTGGAGCATTGAGAAACATACACTCCAAAGTATTTTACTCTGGTTTTAAGATAGTCTTTATCATCTGGTGCAAGTAAAGGAGAAAAGATGGGCTAAATCAGGGTGTTTGTAGTGCTAACTATCATTCAGGTTGTCAGTCACACCATCACTAACATCTTTTCATTCCAGATGGGAAGTGCAGGGAGCAACGTCAAAGGTAATCTTTTGGGATGTTAACATTAATCCATTCACCACAGGGCAATGTAGGATGAGCGTAAGGACGGTCATCCCCCCCCTCCTTTATGACCTTTTCCCTGTTAAATCTCCTCTTTTTTAAAAATACAACCACACCAGGAAAATGAGACGGTTGCAAAATTGCCTCTCCATGCTGGGAAAAAAGCCCAGATGGCAAAGCATGTGATTGGGGTAGCACAGATGAGAGCAGTATGTGGCCAGGAAGGATGAATCAGAGAGCAGAAGGAGAAAGGAGACAAAAAGAATCCTGTGGTTGTTCATAGATGTGGATTCCTTCCAAACAAAATAATGCCTTGCATGTCCTTCCTGTTTGGGGCTTGTCATAGATATAAATAGAGGGCCTAGACAATGTCATTGTGTAATCTCTTTCAGTCTTTGTAATTCTACAGTTTTATAAGCACCGTGTAAGACCAACTACATACATGGAACTTGTGAACTAGTTTGGAGGCCCCAAGCAATCAAGATGGCAAGGGAGCCCACCAGAAAGCCCATGACACATTTGAAGGACAACTGGCCAATTTGGTGTAGCCAGTTTGGTGTTGTGGTTAAGTGCGCGGACTCTAATCTGGGAGAACCGGGTTTGATTCCCAACTCCTCCATTTGCACCTGGCTGGATGACCTTGGGCAAGCCGTAGTTCTAATAAGAGCTGTTCTTGAAAAAGAGCAGTTTCTGTCAGAGTTCTCTCAGCCCCACCTACCTCACAGGGTGTCTGTTGTAGGGAGGGGAAGGGAAAGGAGTTTGTAAGCCACTCTGAGACACCTTTGGGTAGTGAAGGGTAGGGTATAAATCCAATCTCTTCTCTTCTTCTTCTTCTTCTTATACAGTGTGTCCTCTGACAAAGAGCTGAAGGAGTTCTAAGGACAGGCAGGATTAGGGTTGCCAACCAGAAATGTTTAACATGAACACACAAAATTGCCTTATACTCAGCCAGATCATTAGTGTATTGAGGCCAGTCTTGCCTACACTGGCTGCCAGTCGCTCTCCAGGATCTCATGTGAAGACCCTCATCTGCTACCTGATCCTTTTAACTTCAGTCGAACTTGAAACCTTCTGCCTATAAAGCAGATGCTTAATCTTTGAGCTGTGGTTCTCTCTCAGTTTTCACTGGCAAGTCAATTTCCTCCGATGGCCAATAGGCAGAAGTTATCATATAAGGAAAGGAACAGACTGGTTTTTAAAACTATTTAACACTTTGTCATGGGTTAAAGGGCCTCAGACCAGAGGTCCTCCAGCATATTCATTTGGGGGGGCCCTCCTCCCCTTGATCCTCATCAGCCAGAGACCCCACAAACAGCTCCACATCCTACAGCCCTAACTATCCTATGCTAAACCTCCCCCCCCCATCCTTCAATGTGCATCCCTCACCCAGCCAATCCCAAAGAACAGTCCTTCCAGGGCTGGGACTTCCCAGTTGTCAGTCCAGTTCACTTTGGGGGGTGGGCCCCCTCTGCTGCCTCTGCATTTACTGTGCCTTCACACCACGGCATGCCCTGGCACTCCTTGTGTGTTGTTGGAGGTCAGTCCTCTCCATGGCTCTCTTCCACTGCATTGGCCCAAAGCGTCCCCCAAAAGGCCATGTCTGCCACTGACTACCTGGCCTGCTACTGCCTTCTCGGTGGCTGCTTGCTCGCCCCGAGTCCTCTTCTGCTGCAGGGCTTTTGACTGCCTCCAGCCCAGCTTCCGGTGCCAATCTCGAGGTCTGTGTAGCTCCCAGATCATGCTCCCGTATTCTTGTGGCCACTTTCTCCTTGCCACAGCTCTCCTCCATCACCATTTCCCCCTCACATGCCAGATGCTCCCCTTTTATTTGTCTTGGTGGGCCTATTCAGTCCCACCCTTCCTCCAGCAGTGATTGTTCACTCTTGGCCCACACATTCCCACCCCCCACCAGGCCGTTGGCAGGCTCCAGCTGCTGTCTGGGCCCAGAGGGACTGCTGGCCTTGCTACACACATCATAAGGCACAGGAATTTGTGATGTAGTGCCTTTTAAGGACTTTACAACACTAGACTTGCAACCAATTTTGACTTTCATTATATACTCGAGCTTTCCTGTGTTCAAAAACAGCTTTTCCAAACACTACCTGCATTTTTTTTGCTTCTCTTTCCTTCTTGCTATCTCCTATCAGCCACAGAGGCACACAGAGAGAGGCAGCCAGAGAGAGAGCACTGAAGAGATAAATGAGGATAGTATTTTCTATGGGCTCTGCCTTTTGACTCTTTTGCTCTGTGCTTTGATTGCTCAGCTCTGTCCTTTAGCTGATGAGCCCTCTGGTCCCTCCCTTTGGTGGCTGGACACCGGGCTGGGCTATGCCCCTTGGCAGATTTTTTCCTGCCAACTCTAGATAGGGTCTAAATAACTTCAGTGACTGTTACCTGGGAGCGGTGGTGCAAGCAGTAAATGCCTACAGTATTCCATCTGACCAAACAGCTTAGGTGGTTCGAGTCCCACCATGGCCAGGGTGAGCTCCCGGTCCTAGTCCCAGCTCCCGCCCACCCAGCGGTTCGAATGCCTTAAGCAATTAGATAAATTGGGTACCTACTCACTAGGAGTGGGGGGGCACTCCCTTGGCTGAAGTTCCACGGCGGCAGCAACAACGGCAGGCTGGCGAGCGGGCTGTGAGGAAGATGGCGGCAACAGCAGTGAGGCAGCAAGCAGGAGCGATCGGCCCCGGAGGACGGCGCGGCAGTGATTTGAGGCGAAGGCTGGCTGACTGGAGGGGTGCCGAGGCGCGGCAAGATCGTGTGCTGCCGTAACCGGGAGGTGTCACTGTTGAAAAGATGGAAAGATCTGTGCCTGCGCCGGAAAGACCTGAAGACCTACGTCGGTAACATCGCCAGTACCAACAAAAAGAAGAATCCACCAGGGAAAAAGCTAAGAAGAAAAGATACTGCCCATAAGGGGGGGTGCCTGGGTAAGGAATTCACGTCCCCTATCTATGTGCCCCTAGGTTAGATAATTGTATAAACTATGTAAACCGCTCCGAGTCTACGGAAAAAGGAGCAGTATAGAAATCTAATATGCATGTATGAATGTATGTATGTATGTTATGAAAGGAGTGGCCATATTGGGCCCTCAGATGCTTCACAGTATCCAAAATGTTTCAGGATGAAGGAAATATCATGCATTTTATCATGCATATTATCTGTGCTAGAAACAATGACACATTGAGCCAAGGTAGCTAATGGCATTAGGTTACACAATAAAACAAGCAAAGTCCTGGGTAGTTAGGTCATAGAAACTTGTATGGAAAGGAATAGATAGCACTGGAAGGAAGCTGATTATGTCCATTTTGTCTACTTTGTAAAGGCTTTTAAAATGATGACTAGAGGGTATAGCTGTTACGTCTCCCAGATTGACAGCAAACATCTGATAGCAGCCTTCTTCCCTTGCTGCCACTTGCTGGGCCAGCAGGGGAGAAATAGGGGAATTTGCTAGTAATGTAGTGAGTCACTTCTGGTGGGACCCAGAAGTCATGTCCCCATGAAGGGGCGACACTCGAGCATGTGCCCAAAGTTCACTGGTTATGCCAAGAGGAGGCTGGGTTTGGGGTGAAAGCTAAAGCATTGCACCTTCACAAGGATTTCATTTCAAGACCATCCCCCCCACCCTCCCGCCGGTGCTGATAGGTCTTGGGAGGGCAACACTGCTACAGGGTTGGCAGTTTTTTTGCCCAATATCCATTCTTTCCTTACTTTTATCTTAACTAATCTAGTATCTCTGACACCACTAACACTGTGATCCTAAACAGAGCTGCACCTTTATAATTCCATTACAGTCTATGGCCACTGAAGGATGCTACTTGGCTTAGGATTGCTGTACAAATACCTGTTCTGATTTGGAGAGATATATGTGGGATGGAAGAGAAGGCTGAGTCCACCTGCAATTAACTCTTTTCAAGTACCATTGATTGCAAGGGGATTGTGAAGCATGTACCCTCAATGTTTAGTGCAACTGATTTTTTTTATTCTCTTCCAATAGGGAAATGATAGGATTGTAGCAACAAAGACAAAATGTGTTGTTTCTTCATATCTAGCTACAGGTAAGATTAGCTGAACTATAATAGGTAACTATAACCCCATTCATGCAAAGCAACAATATGCTTCAGGTCAGAAAGCTCCATTCATATTCATGAATATCTCCAAGGTTTAATCATCAGCAAAACACAATTGACTGGGACCAGCTTATTGTTGAGAAAGGGGCATGCACTGTGTTAATACAGGGGGAGGGTATTTGAGCCAGAAGTATTGTGTCCTTTCCATTTTTCATTTGCTTTATCACTCATAAAGCACTTATCTTGTTTGTGCCATTGTGGACCATTCCTCTATCTTTTTCTCCCCTTCTCCAACATTGTGTGGCAGGTTAGACTACAAGATTTGAAAGGTTTCTTAGCTTTAGGTCTCAATGAGGTAAAAACAAACAAACAATAGCCCTGTGTCTGACACTGAATCAGGGGCTTCCAATAGGTAGGTCATGAACTCCCAGTGGCTTGCAAGCTACTCCAGAGTAGCTTGTGCATCCCCTAGAGAGAAAAAAAATTGCAAAAAGATCTGCTCTAGACTTTTCTTTTTAAAATATTTCTCTTTCCGAGGATTTTTCTCTGTGCCGCTTAGCTGATAGCTGAATTCCTGGTGCACGTTCAAATCCATGTTCTATTTCTAGAACAGCAAAATTTGGTAACGTGATGGGAGAGGAGTAGTAGTTCAGGATATTTTTCATTACTCAAAGAGCCAACCAGTGGGGTAGTGATCTTGGACTTGGTTCTGAGCAGGGCTCAAAGCCTAGTGTGACATGTAGATGCTGTTACAACCAATTGGGAGCAGTGGCTCCAGAGCTGTTAATTTCAGCTTTCATGTCAACAGAAATTACCCCTAACGTCCAAAACAGCAACATTTTATTTCAAAAGAGGAAACTTTACAAAAATGAGGAGTCTAGTTAGAAGGAAGCTGAAAGGGAAACTCAAGCAAACAAAATCCCTAGAAGATGCTTGGAAGCTATTTAAAACCATGGAAACTGAAGCCCACATGTAATGTGTTCTCCAGATTAGGAAAGGTACTGGCAAGTTTAAAAGGAAGCCATAAAAGACAAAAAGGCTTTTAAAAAAAGGTCTGCTCAACAAAGTGAACAGAAAGGAGCACAAGGTTTGGCAAAAGAAAAGTAAGTTAATAATTAGGCATGTGAAAATAAAATTTCAGGAGCAGATTGCTAAAAGCATCAGGATGAACAACAGGGATTTCTTTAAATATCCAGAGCAAAAAACCACAATGAAGCAGCTGGGCCTTTAGATGACTAAGGAACAAAGGGATGGCTAAAGGGAGATGGGGACATGGCAGAGAAGCTCAATGAATTTTTTGCATATGTGTTCACAATGGAATGTATGGGGCATGAAGCCATGCCACAACCACTATTTTTAGGGAGAGAGTCTGAAGAATTGAGTCAAATTGAGGTGATGAGAGATGAAGACCTATTGTGAAAATTACAAGTTAATAAGTGTCCAGGTACTGATGGCATACTTGCAATGATGCTTAGAGATCTCAAATGGCTGACTGTTGATCGACTGACTACCCAGTATATGTAACTTGTCATGAAAGTCAGCCACTGTACCAGAAGACTGAAGAGTAGCAAATGTTATACTGTTTTTTTAAAGGGGGTCTAGAGGGGAACCAGGAAATTGCAGGCCAGTTAGCGTAATGTCTTTCCCAGGCAAATTAGTTCAAACTGTAATCAAAGATAGAATTATTAGGCACATAGAGGAACAGAACTTGCTAAGGGAAAATCAGCATGGCTTGCGCAATGGGAAGTACTGCCTCACTAACCTTTTTGAGTTTTGTGAGGAGGTGAAGAAACAGATTGGTAAAGGTGACTCGATAGACATTATATACTTAGATTTTCAAAAGGCTTTTGATGAGGTACCTCACCAAAGACTCCTGAGTAAGCTTAGCAGTCACAGGATAAGAGGACAGGTCTTCTGATAGATTAAAACTGGTTAAATGAAAGGAAGCAGAGAGTAGGAATAAATGGACAGTTTGTTCAATGGAAGTAAGCGGTGGGATTCCACAGGGATCAGTATTGGGGCTGGTGCTATACAATTTGTTCATAAATGATCAGAAACTGGGGGTAAGCACTGCAGTGTATTGGCTAAGTCTGCAGATGACACAAAATTATTTAGCATGATGAAAACCAAGGATAACTGAAAAGTTCCAGGAGGATCTACACAAATTGAGTGAGTGGGCAACAATGTGACAAATGAAGTTCATTGTAGGCAAGTGTAAGGTGGTGCACAACTTTAGGTATATGCTAATAGGGTCAGAATTTGCTAAGACTGAAAGGAAAGTGACTTTGGGGTTGTAGTGAATAGTTCAATGAAAATGCCAATCCATTATGCCAAAGCAGAGAAAAACGCAAACTCTATCCTGGGGATTTTTAGAAAAAGGACTGAAAATGAAGCAGGCAATATTATAATATAGACCTATGGCATGGCCTCATTTGGAATACTAGTTGCAGTTTTGATCACTGTATCTCACAATGGATATTGCAGAGCTGGAAAAAGTACAGAAGAGGGTAACCAAGATGACCAAGGGATTGGAGCACCCTTCCTATGAGGAAAGGCTGAAGAACCTGGGACTTTTCAATTTAAAAAAGAGATAACCAGGGTCTCCTTAGAGGTTTATAAAATTATGCATAGGGTAGAGAGAATGTTTTGTGCTTTCCCCAAAGTACTAGAAGTTGAGGGCATCCAGTAAGGCTGATGGGCAGCAGAATCAGGATAGAGAAAATGAAATACTTTCTTACACAAGCAGTGATTAAAATGTGTATTTTTTGCCAGAGGATGCAGTGGTGGCAATAGGCCTAAAGAGTTTTAGAAGGGGATTAGACAGATTAACGGAGGATAAATCTATCAGCAACTTCTAGCCATGGAGACTAAAAGGAACCTCCACATTCTGAAGCAGTTAACCTCTGAATACCAGTACCAGAAGGCAAGATCAGGGAAAGGCCTTGGCCTCTATGCCTTGTCATTGGCCCTCCAGAGTAACTAGGGGCCACAGGATACTGGACTAGATAGCCCATTGGTTTAATCCAGCAGAGCTCTTCTTATGTTCTCATAACAGGAAAGGTTGTCTATCCCTGGTCTGGACTATACCATTTCAGACTATAGGTGGGACAAAATTCCTGCACATATAAAACTATTATCGTTTACATGATATCTAGTTCTCTACATTCAATTCCTTCCTTCCTTCCTTCCTTCCTTCCTTCCTTCCTTCCTTCTTCCTTCCTTCCTTCCTTCCTTCCTTCCTTCCTTCCTTCCTTCCTTCCTTCCTTCCTTCCTTCCTTCCTATAATCATGTGAGCCCCCAAATATTTGAGAATGTACAGCCCAGACACAGGACTACCATCCCAGTGAGAAGTAGACCTCAAAGAGAGGATTGCTGGGATTTATTTATTTACAACATTTATATCCCACTTTTCTGCATTCTGCCTTTACAAGGGCCACCAAGGCCATTTAATGTAGGCCTCCAAACATAAACAAACATCCAAAGTCACAGTCCACTTGTGGTGACCCTGTTGGCTTTCAAGGGCAAGAACTAACAGGTGGTTTGCCATTGCTGGCCTCTGCATATTGACCCTGGGATTCCTTGGTGCTCTCCCATCCAAATACTGACCAGAACTGACTCTTCTTGACAGCCAGGCCTGAGCCAGAAAATTTTGGTTGGTGGGGCAGGGCCCTGGGTGCTGGGGCAGGGGAGCAGGGAACTTAATTAAGTTACTGATTTGATTACATTAGTTCCCCAGAAAGGTCACTTAGGGACCTTCCCTTCCCAAGCCACCCTGCTGCTTCTGGTCAGTTTCACTCCCCTCCATCCCCTTAGGTGGCTTGTCTTTCCTTCCCCAGTCTCCCCACCACTGTGGGGCAGTGTTCCCTCTAAGCTGAGTTAGTGTGAGCTAGCTCACAGTTTTTTAGTCTCCGGCTCACACATCTTTGTCTTAGCTCAGGAAGGATGGCTCCAGAGCAAACTAATTTATGCAGTGGCTCACAAATTGCTCACTCACAACTTTAATGCCAGTGGCTCACAAAGTAGAATTTTTGCTCACAAGACTCCACAGCTTGAAGGGAGCATTGCTGTGGGGGGCTGGGGAAGAAAACAGTGCGAGAGAAGGAATGCTTTCTCTTTCTCTCTCTTCTTTCCCCACACCCTGACCCACCCCGTGGGGGCAGGGAGGCTGGGGAAGGAAAGGGAAGCCACCCTGCCACTTCTGGTCAGTTTCACTCCTCCTGACAACAGATTGGAGGGGAGTGAAACTGACCAGAAGCAGCAGGGCGCTTCCCTGGAAGAACCGGGGAGGCTGCAGAGGGGCAGGGGTAAGGAGCACAGTGCAGTGGAGGTGGGGTGGGGGGTCTGGGGTTGGTCTGGCATCTTCCCAGGGTGGGGCTCTACCCCCAAATGCCCCACCGTGGCTATGGGCCTATTAGCAGCCGAGATCTGAAGAGACTGGGCTAGCCTGGGCTTTGGGTTCTCTCGGATGTGCAGCCAGGTTAAGATTCTACAGGAGAAACTTAATACACAACTCTAAGGTCTCAGCATGGATCTTCTGACACTTGCACTTCCCTCTGGCTGCTGCAGAGGCTGTTCTCCACTGCGCTGCTCAGTTCCTCTGCCACTATTGTTCTTTGCAAGTACTATGGCTGGGAAAATAGAGAGCTGGGGGCAACTTGTCCAGGGGCACACAGAACTCAACCCTTTGGTCCAATTCTCTTGAAACTTGGTGGTTCTTTAGTGGACAGACAACACTCACTCCACTGTAATTTTGGTGTTATTCAGTTGAAAAACAGCCACTTCAGCTCTCCAAAAATGTCCCCCATAGGGAATAATGGGCAGACTGATGGGAGAAAGGAAGGAAGGGTCTGCAAAGGAGGTGACTTTCACTTTGCGAAAGCTGCCCCAGACCTTCATATAGAATATCTGCTTAAAATTATGGTCCTGAGCTCCATAACCAGAAAAAACCACACAGGTTTGAATCTGAACCAGTAATGTCTTACCCCCAAATAAGCAATTATAGTACAAACCCCTCCCCAAAATAAAAGAAAAAAAGCCTAGATTCAAAATAATGCATTTTTTTTCAGCGCACACCCATTAATTGTGGTGGGTGACAATAGGCCACTTCTGCACTGTCATTTTTGTCACTCATTTGTCCCTATTGCTTTGGGTCCCCTCCCCCTTTTCCACATGTGTTTTGTTCCTTCTGGTACTACTAGAGAGAGCAAAGCACATTGGGGGGGGGTGGACGACTATGAAGCAATAGAGACAAATGAGTGACAAAAATGGCAGTGCAGAAGTGGCCAATGAGACACTAGGCTTTTTCAGTGGTGGCACCTAGCCTTTGGAATGCCCATCCCCTTGAGGCTTGCCAGGTCTACCTCTTGACATCAGGGTAAAACATTAAAATGTACTTTTAACTGAGTGCATCCAACTTTTTTGTATTTTTATCTGCTTCTAGTCTGAGGACTCTTATGAATAATATCTTCCTTCTGGTACTACTAGAGAGAGCCAATTTGGTGTAGTGGTTAAGTGCGTGGACTCTAATCTGGGAGAACCAGGCTTGATTCCCCACTCCTCCACTTACACCTGGCTGGATGACCTTGGGCAAGAGTGAGCACCTGGCCCTTGTCCCAGCTCCCACTAACCCAGTGGTTCGAAAGCGACAATTAACATCAATCCGCGAGTAGATAAATGGGTACCTACCTTAGATGGTAGGGGGCACCCTCCCCCGAGGGGGTTGTTGGAGCATCGGAGAACAGTGAACGGCAAGCGGCGAGCGGCAAAAGATGGCGACCAGGCACAACATCTACGGTGGAACAGACGTCGGTGGAAAGGCGGAGCCAGGAAGACGTGGGGAGCATGGAAGGCGCAGGCGTGGTGGAGCCTGGAGGACTGAGCCGAAGCCGCGCCGGAGCATGCCACACGACGGAAGGGCCCTGCTGATCCACCGCCGAAAGACCACCGGAAGGGGAGGAGCCAGAAGCCAAGACGCCGAGCTGACAAGCTGACCTGGGAAGAAAGATCTACCAGTCCCTCCACTGGGTGCCGGTAGGGTTGTCCCCACCCCCAGTATCTGTGGCCATAGGTTAAGGATAATTAATTAACTGTAGCCGCTCAGAGACCCCCTAGGGGGTTTGAGCGGGGTAGAAAGTTGAAAGATAAATAAATAAATAAAAATAAATAAAATAATTCTGGCACAGCTGTTCTTGAAAAAGAACAGTTTCTGTCAGTGCTCTCTCAGCCCCACCTACCTCACAGGGTGTCTGTTGTGGGGAGGGGAAGGGAAAGGAGTTTGTAAGCCGCTCTGAGACACCTTTGGGTAGTGAAGGGCGGGGTATGAATCCAATCTCTTCTTTGGTTGGTGAACGTTTTATTGTCATTTATGCTGTTTTTATGTCCTTTGCTTTTTTTAGAGCTCATTTTATTATTAATCATTCTGATGCTGTCGTTCTTTATGATTTTATTGTATCATTTTTACTTTAATTAGCTGCCTCTGCAGAAGCAGCATATACATTTTCTTAGCAAATAATTCAGTCAGGGGACATTGATTAGAACAAGGGGGAGGGGGTAAACGTTTTTCTCTATGGCATGTTCCCAATGCAAATTGCTGTGGGTGCTCATGGAACTGATATTTACCTCATAGACCAACACATCCTTATCTGCTCTTCCTTCTTTAAAAACACCCCAAGAGATTTTAGTCACAAAGCCTGCATCATGTACAGTATTTCTTCAGGAGAATGCATTTACTGCCCAAGTCTACATCCCTCCTCAGCTTTTAAATCTGATGGCTTTTCAGGCTCTTCCACAGCCCCAGATAATAAAATTTTCACAATCCTCTTCGACAATCTTCTGAAAAACGACCACCACCTTCTATTGCCAGCATGGGACATTCAAGGTAAACCTCTTCATTTTCAGCAGCAGTCATTGTGAAAGTGTGAAATTCAGACCCTGCCACTGTTCTTTAAATCCTGAGCATTACTTTAGCACCATCACTAATTAGTGGTAACACCTACCTAGGGATTCTAGAGGGAAAGCTCCATGTTTCTTAGAAGTGGAGTTTTACCCCCTCTTCAAGACTTTAAAGTATGTCATTTAAAAAGTGTCCTCAGTACATATAACTGCATTTGTTCACATCCAACTAGGACTGCCTTTGTTTTTAGAGGCAGCTGTCCTTAGCAATAACTTCATTAGCAGAAGTTATTAGCCAGGGAAATGATTGTTCCTAGGCTTTCTGTAGACTGGCTGCTGTTAAAGTCAAAGCCAGAGCTGGTGGGTGTGGGTATGTGTCTCTGTCACCAACCCTACACAGGGCTGCCAACTCTGGCTTGGGAAACTCCTGGAGATTTGGGGGTGGTGCTTGGGGAGGGCTGTAAGCTCCTTGGGATTGGTCCTATGTTTTGGGAAGTGGTGTGGTAGTGGTTTTTGCTTCTGCTACCATGGAAAACAACACAGAAATACTGGTTCCACTGCACAGCAATAACACCCAGGGATCAAATATGGATACCAACTGGCCTGAAGAAAATGTCCTACAGAAAAACCAGAGGCTTAATGTGATGCCATGTACCAGGTGATGTTATTATTTACCTCCATGCCTTTACAAGCTTCAACTGTCCATTACCACATATTAGATGTGTTGGCAACTCTCAAGACAGAGAGACCATTTCCACACATCAAACCTCTATTGAAAAGACAGAACATTTGTTATGAGATAGAAATCTTATAGTATTCTTTTTTTCTTCTTCTCTAAGTGAAGCAACCTATATTTGTGTATTATAATGTTGAATTCTGTATTCCTTTTGAAAAAGAATAAAACTGTTTGGAAAAAAGAAAAGAAAAGACAGAACATTTTTCTCCAGGGGAGGTAGCAACCTGAGGGTCAACTTACCCCAGCTCAGCCTTGTTAGGAAGAAGCTGTTATGGCAGCCTCAGTATTCTTACAACTTACACTCATCTCCAGGCAACAAAAGCAGCTGCCAACGTGGCTCCACGTAGCAACATCCCAGTAAGAGAGCAAGGCCTCAGTGTGTCAAATGGCCTGGAGATGTGAAGGCAAGACCTGCTATGACAAACCCCTGTCTCTTTCCCAACACCCAGGCAAAATTTCCCCACCAAAAATATTTTCGTTTCCCTCAGTGACTGAGTTGCCCCCCAGTAGCATGTATTTCTTCTTTGTTTGATAAGCTTTTTTATTATTTATTTTATTTTTTCAAAACAAGTAGTAACAATCTATTGCCAATAACAAAGATACATTAACATAACAGTGCACCTCATTAAAACTTGAAAACTAAATCAAAATTATTGTAAAACTTAACCTTTCAACAGAAAGATCTTCTATTATACTTAAGGTCATTGTTCTGCAGATTTAGAGAAGTGAGGATTACTTATACTGTCTTTTCCCAACCAATTTTTACCATAATGTTTCACAACGTTAACCATTTATGATAATGTGAGTTTGCAGGTAGGATATCATGTGTCATGAGATATGAAAATATTGGAAACCAGATTGATTCAAATTTGGAATTGGATGTCTGGGATGTTTGTGCTCTATGTACTTTTGCCCCCCTAGCCGGAATGACGAGTCAGACAACAATACTGGGTACTAACGGGCCACTTTATTAACACAACCAGCATAACAAGCATAATGGCACATCCTGAAAAAGGATATGCAGAATGGGGCATGGCGAGGCTAGGGGTCAAAAGACCCTTCCCTCGCCATAATGATCTAGGGCGAGCACCCAGTTCCATAAGCAAGGCAAATGGAATGCCTTGCCTCCGGCCAGCACGGCTAGGGTAGTTGCCAGGGAAAAAACCACCCCCGAGCCGCAAGGCTCAAAGGAAGGCTAATCCCAAGCAAACCCTTAGGCGGTCTGTTTTCCCCGCCCCGGGCCGCAGAGCCCAAAGACTGTACCGACTAGACCCCTAATTCCCAAACGGGTTATAAGCCAGTGCTCACCATGCCGCCATCTGCTCAGAATAACAAACTGCCTGCAGAAGTGACCACCTATTTAAACTCAACCCCACCCTATAAAAAACCCTTGCTACAGCTACAGTTCAAAGTAGGCAAAAACACCCCCTCCCTAGGCCAATCTGGGAAGAGGTGAAAAATTCCTACTTGGCCCCCTACCCGGGCGACCAGCTGAAGCCTGAACTGTTAACTGGGCAGGAGGATTGTTCTGCAGATTTAGAGAAGTAAGGATTACGTATACTGTCTTTTCCAAACAAATTTTCATAGTAATGTTTCACAACGTTAACCATTTATAATATTGTGAATTTGCACGTAGTATATCATGTGTCGTGAGATATGAAAATATTGGAAACCAGATTGATTTGAATTTGGAATTGGATGTCTGGGATGTTTGTGCTCTATGTACTTTATCTGTGATTTTTGCCATCACAAATTGTTCCCACAATTTTTCATGCCAGGCGGATAACAATGGTTACAATGGGGATTTCCAACACAAAGCTATTGTCAGGCGAGCTGTTGCAAGGAGTAAAGAGATTGTTTCCTTATTTCTATGGTCTATGATGGTATCCCAGTGGTTTAATAAGAGAATCTCAGGTTTTAAATTAAGATTATGCGAGGTTATATAATCGATCTATTTCCGAACCTCCTCCCAAAATTTGCCGAGTCTTGGACACTCCCACCAACAATGTAGATAAGTGCTGACCTGCCCACAGCCTTCCAACATTGCGGATTGTTATTTGAGTCTATTTTCTGTAATTGATGAGGGGGTTATGTACCATCTAGAGTAAAGTTTGAAAAAATGTAGTTGAATATTGAAAATGTTAGAGCTATTGGCTGGTGAAGACCAAATAGTGTCCCAATCTGCATCATTCCATTGTACCATCAGGTCTTCTTCGAGCGATGTTGATATTTGAGTTTTAGATGGCTTCCCTCCAAGATGATTGTATTATATAATTTAGACAAAATGCCTTTTGGAAAGTTGGGGTAGAGTTTAATGATTTTTTCCATGTTCGTTAGCTCTCTTTGAAACGTACCCAGTTCTGTGAGGTGATCAATGAGGTTCTTTAACTGCAAATAAACCATGGAGTCTGTTTAACCATGGAGTCTGTTCACCCATTTTCTGATCAAAGTATTGCTTGTCTCGTATTGTTCCTTTATCTATTAAGTCATAAGGGCATCTAAATTCTGCATCCTTCCAGTCTTCAAAAGAATGTGGGAGTAGACCCGGCTGAAACCAACTTTGACCAGTAAATGCAAACAATTGGGAGATCCCTTGGGGAGGAGATTCTTGTTCTTATCCCATGTTGTGATTGCTGTTGCTAATAAAATATTTTCTTTGATTGATCTTGGTCTAAAATTGGTTTTAATCCAGGCAATTCCTTGAAGATCGTAAGGAGCTGTGTATAAAAGTTCGATTTGTCTCCATTGCTTTTGATCATCCTTGTATTGCATTTGGATCAATTGAGATAGTATTGCAGCTTGATGATAAGCTTGTAACAAAGGAATATCTAGGCCTTCTAGTTTAGCGGGTCTATGCAATATATTACTATTTATTCTCGATTTTTCCCCTCCCATAAGAAGCTTGTCAAGGATTTTTGCCAACTTTATATATCTTTTTTTGTGATGAAAATCGGCAGCACTTGGAAGAGGAAGAGGAATTTTGGGAATATAAAACTTTTAAATAGATGCAGTCTATCCGGTAAGGTCAGCTTAAGATAATTCCAGTTATTGAAATCAGCCTTATTTCTTAGATGTAGAGCGTTGTAATTAGATTTGGACATGTCTTTTAAGTTGATCGGTATCATGACACCTAGATGTCTCCAGGTTTCCTGAATCCAGTTGAAGGGGCAAAGTTTGTGAAGCGACTCCGCCATCGCTTGCTTGATGTAAATAGGGTATACTTCAGATCTGCTATGGTTGATTTGTGGACCTGAGATCGCACCAAAGTTTTGTAAAGCAACTAAGCGGGTTGGAGATGTATAATGTGAGATTGTCCGCATACAAATTTGTTTTATGTTCGAGCCCATTAATGGGTATTCCAGTAAATCTCTCAGTTTGGCGAAGTTTTTCTGCTAATGGTTCTATTACGAGAGCAAAAATCAGTGGTGATAACAGACAACCCTGTCTTGTTCCTCTTGTGAGGTTGAATGAGGTAGAACTAAGTCCATTATCTTGGCTGTGTTATTTGAATATATGGATTGTATAACCCTTAAAAAATTACTGCCAAAACCAAGTTTTTAAAAGAGGGATATAATGTAGGGAGTTTCCACAGAATCAAACGCTTTTTCAAAATCTAGTGCAAGAATTAATGCTTCTTCCTGATTTTTCCCCCTGTAGATAATGATATCTAAAGTCCTGCGGATGTTGTCTGTAATCTGTCGGGCCGGTATGAAACCTGTCTGGTCAGGGTTAATATATTTTAAAATAAAGGTTTTCAGTCTATTGACCATAATAGTTGTAAATATTTTATTATCATGATTGAGAAGCGCAATAGGTCTGTATGAGGTGGGGATAGTTGGATCCTTGTTCTCTTTATGTATCACTGTTATGGTTGATTCCGACCATGTATTAGGCATGACTCCTTGCAGTAGAACTTTGTTACAGGTGTTGAGGAAATGATCAAACAAAGGTTGTTGAAAAACTTCATAGAATTCTGATGGAAACCTATCTGGGCCAGTGGCTTTATTATTTTTGAGGTGTTTTATTGTTTTTTCCAATTCCATAGGAGTAATTTGCCCATCCATCATATCTACATGATGTCCAGATATTGTCCTATCTCCCCTTCTTTAGGTATTCGAGTCTTATAGAGTGTTGCATAATAAAGCCATCTTTACTTAGCGACTTGAATTTTCTCAGGTCCCTTATTTCAGTTTTGGCTACTGTACTAATTCTCAGTGCTGTGTCAGTCATTTGAGCAGTAACTTTTAAGGTAGTTTGAATTTCTTGAAGTTGTTCTTTGATCGGAATTATTGTTGTTTGAATTTTATCCCCAATTCTTATTTCCATCTGTTCTAGTAAAGCGGGCAGGTCTTGTATGTTAAAGGTTAGGTTTGACAGTTGTACCTGGTTACTCCTGCCCATCATCTTATCTGTCTCACCATCCGTTGTTTTGATTTCAAGTTTGCTATCTTTCACAGTGGACCATCTATGTCCGGATTTAGGTGTGCTTTTCTGTGTGGTTATACCATCGTTTTTGCCCATTATTTGGGTTATTTAGCTGCTGTGTGCTGAGAGAGATTTAGAAGGAGTGGGGGGGGATCGCGGAGCTATGGTTTTAAGTGGCCATTTGTACCGGCGTCGCCGCGTACCTTCAACATCTGTGTCGTTTGATAAAGCTTAAATTGTCCCACTATCACAGATATTTGTTTAGACTTTAGACCCAGTACAGGAACTTGAGGGAAATACAGGAGCTGTCCTGTTTTATAAACTCTTGTGAAATGGCACTATAGGCAAATTAACTTTCTTCCCCCCCCAAGTTTTATTTTCGGTTTTCTAAATACATACAAAGTATATACAGACAAATCTATATGCTTTTGATTCTATAACATCTACTGATTATTTATCCATCTATATAAACACTTCCACCTTTCAACAATTTTTTTCATCTTTTCCTTGAAGCATGATGCTTAATTTATCAAGTTCCGCTGTCTCTAATAATTTATACACTAATTCCTCTCTTGAGGGAAGGGACTCCTGTTTCCAGTATTTAGCTAGTAGTATTCTAGCTGTAGTCAATATAAATATTATCAAAAATTCTTTTCCTTGAAGCATGATGCTTAATTTATCAAGTTCCGCTGTCTCTAATAATTTATACACTAATTCCTCTCTTAAGGGAAGGGACTCCTGTTTCCAGTATTTAGCTAGTAGTATTCTAGCTGTA